>NC_056742.1:239474961-239584961 GCF_019279795.1 Protopterus annectens
TTGACTTATTGAGATATAACTACTACTAGACAGTAAAGAAGTCCTTCTGTAGATGGCAAAGGGACACTGAAAGTGCAAATGAAATACACTTTTGCAAAAAATGAAGGGCCATTACAGCAATGATACCTGGCACAAAATAAAAAGTGAGATTTCTGATGTAGAAACATTAAAATAATATGAAAAATGTTATGAATAAATAACAGTTTTAAAGAATGGGTAACATCCAGATAAAGGTTCCGTGTTTATACTAATACTCAAAGAATGTAAGAAAAGGTATAAAGGCTAGCTAAGGAGTAAGGAAAACTCAATAATGAGGCAGAAAATAGGGCTTCTCAGTATGGATGAGCTAACAGAAAAGATATTGAGAAGTTGCTTGCTGTGTTTGCCAATGCAACAAAGCAAGAATATAGTAAAGAAGCTCACCAGCCATCTGCCTGTGCTTAATGTGATTGCATAGAAAATATCAACAATTGCAAACATGTTGAAACTATTAATTATACTAAAGTTTTTCATTTAATTGGATAAGCTTCTGGTGTCATTCTAAGGGGATCCAGTATCTGTCTGCCTGGGATGACATGATCGACAGACCATGCTGCTTTGCCAGAGAAGGCCTGCACCTGTCGCCCTTGGGATTCCAGATACTGCCTAAGGCTCTTGCCACCCCTATAGTGCCTTTTTTAGGCAAGGTTCAAATGACAAATTCACCACCGTAACAGGTACAATCAAGCAAAATCTGAGGGTAATGCTACTCACTGCTAGAAGTCTAAACCTCAAAATGCATTCACTCGAGGCACTCCTTAAAATGGAGAACATCGACATCTGTGCAGTGACAGAGACCTGGTTCAAGGGTCCAGAGAACACCTCTGCAATACCAGGCTATAATTCACAGCACACCTTTCGGCCACCTAACCTGGACCAAAACACTAAAGGTGGAGGCGTGTCCATGTTCATTAATGATATCCACATCTCCAAGCAAGTTGCTCAGCATAATGCATCTGAGATTATCCAAGTTCAACTAACTCTGGGCAAAACCACAATCCATATTGTAGCTTGCTACAGACCCCCCACCATGCCCCAGGATTCCCATTCCTCTTTTCTTGATACACTGGAAAATATTAAGGTACAACCCAACACTCTAATAATGGGTGATTTCAATTACCCTACCATTAACTGGGAAAACTACTCATGTACCAACTCTTTTGCTCAACGTTTTCTGGAAATCATCAATTCCAACGCCTTGGATCAACTTATCCACACCCCCTCCAGGGGCAGCAATATCCTAGACCTGGTCATCATCAACATGGGTGACCGGTGTTCCACACCAGAGGTCAGCTCCTTGTTGGTCAGATCCGACTACAAGCTAATCACCCCAGACATCCATATCCCGCTCCCACCCCCCCACCCCCATTAGGAAAACAACCGTAAAGAATTTCTCCAAAGCCAACTTCACGCTTCTTAAGACAGAAGTGGCAAACTTCACAACACCCATGCAGATGGACAATAGAGGTACAACTGCTGAATCCTACACAAATGCACTTTATAAGCACTTACACAAGTGCATGGATCGTGCTATCCCTAACAGAACCAAGATGCTATCCTCCAAAAAAAAGAAGCCAATCTGGTGGGCTTTTGCCATAAACAAACTTTACAACAGAAAAAAGGAACTTCTGCAAAAAAGAGTAAAATCCCACGATTGGAGGAACTCCCTGGTCAGCCGCAGTAAGAAGCTGAGATCCCTCATAAAATCCTCCAAAGCTAGTTATGAAAATAAAATTGCCACTGATTCTAAAGACAATCACAAAGCATTCTGTAGCTATGTCAAGAATCTCAATGGCAACACTCAGATCTGCTCTGAGTTACAGCACAATGACACTAAATATACAGAGCCAACTGATATTGCCAACATCCTGGCAGATAGGTTCAGTGTTAACTTTACTCCCCTTTCACCCCCTAAAGGGCCCATCTTTATACCGGAAGAATGCAAAGTTTCTGTAATCACGGCTGCACAGGTAAAAACCTCACTCTCCAATGCCAAGAACATAGCATCCATGGGACCTGACAACATCCCAGGCTGCCATCTACATGAACTACAGAATGAAGTGGCACCCCACCTAAGTACCATGTTCAATCATAGCCTCACCTCAGGCTTTGTGCCCATTGAATGGTGCACCATGACAGTTATCCCACTCCACAAAGGGGGGGGTCACAACAGACCCCGGGAACTACTGCCCCATTAGCCTGACGAGCCTGGTCTGCAAGGCCATGGAATGTATCATCATGGAACTCATAAACAAAGACATTGAAGATCTCCAAACTCTGGACCCCACACAGTTTGGATTTGTAAACAGCAGATCACATCTCCTTAACCTGATAGACTTCTTTGAAGTAGTCACCAAAGCCATAGATGAGGGTAAGGTGGTTCACACAGCCTATCTAGATCTCGCCAAAGCATTCAACACCATCCCCCACCCTGGAATTATAGATAAACTCACTAAACTAGGTATAAATCCCTATGTCACAAGATGGGTTTCCAACTGGCTTACTGACAGAACCCACACTGTGAAAGTAGCAAACTCCAAATCAGACTTCAGACCAGTGACAAATGGAGTACCACAGGGTTCAGTCCTGGGTCCTCTCCTGTTTGGTATCTACTTCTCTGAAGTACAGGCTAACACAGAAGGTCTTTGGCTAACTAAATTCGCAGATGACTGCAAACTAGGAGCCATAATCGAAACTCCTAATGATGTGGACATCCTACAAAAGGGCCTCACTGAGACAGATGCCTGGTGCCAAAGCCATGGTCTCAAGCTCAATGCCAAAAAGTGCATGCCATCCCCTTTGGTAAAAACTCTGCACCCATGAACTACCACATAGGCGGCAGTCTACTCAACACCAAAAGTGTGATAAGAGACCTTGAGACACAGGTGGACAGTAGTCTGTCCTTTGATAATCACATTGCCACAGTGGTCAGGAAATCCTTCTATGTGGCACACCTCATCACAAAAGGTTTCTCATCCAGAAAAAAAGAGGTCATTGTTCCCTTCTACTCATCACTCATTAGACCCAATATAGAGTACAACGCCCCTTTTGGTATGTACCTCACAAGGCATCTACAACAACTGGAAAGGCTGCAAAAATACCTCACAAAGAGGATTACTGGCCTCAAACAGATGCCTTACGCAGACCGTCTTAAAAAACTCCAGCTTTACTCTGTCGCATATCGCCTACTCAGAGGCGATCTCTGCCTAACATACAAAGCTATGTCAAACCCAGAGATGTTGGACATGCTCCACTTAAAGAAATCCCAATCCCTCTGAGCTACACTCTCTAGGGACCTAAACCTTGTCACCACAATAAACAGTACATGCTGGAGGGATAGATTCCTGTCCCAGAGACTTCCCATACTCTGGAACAGGCTACCTATCTATGTCAAACAGAGCTCCTCATTAGCAATCTTCAAGAAAAATCTTGATGATTGGATGGGTAATAGGAAATTCACCCCGGGGATCACTTCTGTTGTTCTGCTTGACAGGGCACAGGAGAATATTTTCTTGGGTGGCAAAAGCCAGGGTATCTTTTTGGCTAGGTTTGTATAGGTCCTAGGGCCAATAGCCTAGTACCTACCTATGAACCTATGAACAATGTCATCTGCAAACATCATAGTCCATGGGGACTCCTGTCTGATCTCGTCTGTCAACCTGTCCATCACCATTGCAAATAAGAAAGGGCTCAGAGCTGATCCTTGATGTAATCCCACCTCCACCTTAAATGCATCCGTCACTCCCACTGCAGACCTCACCTCTGTCACACTACCCTCATACATATCCTGTACCACTCTTACATACTTCTCTGATACTCCTGACTTCCTCATACAATACCACAACTCCTCTCTAGGCACCCTGTCATATGCTTTCTCTAAGTCCACAAAGACACAATGCAACTCCTTCTGATCTTCTCTCAGAGCAAACATCACATCTGTAGTGCTCTTTCCTGGCATGAAACCCTACTGCTGATCACTAATCATCACCTCCCTTCTTAACCAAGCTTCCACTACTCTTTCCCATAACTTCATGCTGTGACTGATCAATTTAATCCCTCTGTAGTTACTACAGCTCTGCACATCACCCTTATTCTTAAAAATCGGTACCGAAACACTTTTTCCTCCATTCCTCAGGCATCATCTTACTTTCCAAGATTTCATTAAACAATCTAGTTAAAAACTCCACTGCCATTTCACCTAAACACCTCCATGCTTCCACAGGTATGTCATCTGGACCAACAGCCTTTCCATTCTTCATCCTCTTCATAGCTGTCCTTTCTTCCTGCTTGCTAATCCATTGCACTTCCTGATTCACTATCACCACATCATCCAACCTTCTCTCTCTCTCTCTCTCATTCTCTTCATTCATAAGTCCCTCAAAGTACTCTTTCCATCTGCTTAATACACTCTCCTTGCTTGTGAGTACATTTCCCTCATTATCCTTTATCACCCTTACGTGCTGCACATCTTTACTAGCTCGGTCCCTCTGTCTAGCCAGTCAGTACAGGTCCTTTTCTCCCTCCTTAGTGTCCAGCCTTTCATACCACTCTTCATACGCCTTATCCTTAGCCTTCACCACCTCTCTTTGCCATGCACCTCATCTCCTTATACTCCTGTCTACTTTCTTCATCTCTCTGACAATCCCACTTCTTCTTCACCAACTTCTTTCTCTGTATACTCTCCTGTACTTCCTCATTCCACCACCAGGTCTCCTTGTCCTCCTTCCTCTTTCCAGATGTCAC
This sequence comes from Protopterus annectens, assembly GCF_019279795.1. Classification (NCBI taxonomy): domain Eukaryota; kingdom Metazoa; phylum Chordata; order Ceratodontiformes; family Protopteridae; genus Protopterus; species Protopterus annectens. The sequence goes on from NC_056742.1 coordinate 239,479,744, forward strand.
ACCAAGCACCTTTCTAGCCATCTCTCTTACTATCTCTGCTGTAGTTACCCAGCTATTCAGTAACTCTTCACTGCCACCCAGTGCCTGTCGTAACTCTTCCCTGAACTCCACCTCACAATTACCCTTTTTCAATTTCCACCATTTGATCCTTGGTGCTGCCCTCACACTCCTCCTCCTCTTGTTGATCACCAATGTCATCCTACAAACTACCATCCTATGCTGCCTAACTACACTTTCTCCTGCCACCACTTTACAGTCTCCAATCTCCTTCAGACTGGCCCTTCTACATAAGATATAATCCACCTGTGTGCATCTTCCTCCACTCTTGTATGTCACCCTATGCTCCTCCCTCTTGTTAAAATACATATTCATCACAGCCATGTCCATCCTTTTCACAAAATCCACTACCATCTGACCTTCTGCATTCCTTTGCTTAACACCATACCTACCCATCACTTCCTCATCCCCACTGTTCCCTTCACCAACATGCCCATTGAAATCTGCTCCAATCAGCACTCTCTCACCCTTTGGTACAGTCATCACCACTTCATCCAACTCACTCCAAAATTTTTCTTTCTCATCTATCGCACACCCAACTTGTGGAGCATATGCACTAACAACACTCATCATTACACCATCAATTTCCAGCTTCATAAACATCACTCTATCTGACACTCCATCTCCAAAACACTCTTAGCATACTGTTCCTTCAGGATAACCCGTATGCCATTTTTCCTCCCATCTACACCATGATAAAACAATTTGAACCCACCTCCGATGCACCTAGCCTTGCTCCCCCTCCATCTGGTCTCTTGTACTCACAATATTCCAACCTTCCTTCTGTCCATCATATCAGCTAGTTCTCTCCCTATACCTGTCATACTGCCAACATTCAAAGTTCTGACCCTCACTACCACAATCCTAGCCTTTACCTGCCTCCGGGCATGCCTTCCCCTTCTTCTCTTCCTGTGTCCAACAGTAGCCCAATTTCTGCCAGCACCCTGTTGGCCAGCAGTACTGGTGGCGGTCATTGTTAACCCGGGCCTCGACCGATCCGGTATGTACATCTGTACTGTTGTCCGCATGTATGATTTGGCAAAATTTTATGCCAGATGCCCTTCCTGATGCAACCCTCCCCATTTATCCGGGCTTGGGACCAGCACAAAGAAATGCACTGGCTTGTGCATCCCCAGTGGCTGGGTTTAGGAAAAGAGTTAACATAGAGTATAATAAACTTTAACCAAAGACTTATTAATTTGTTTGCACAAAATAGGTAGAGATGAATGGACTTTATCTATAAGTAAGAAACCTGAGAAATCCCCAAGGGAACAGAAGCACTTATTTGATACTATACTAGAAGCACTTATTTGGTATCCAGGTACAGCTAATACTGCATTTCCTTGGGAAACTTAAAACTGTCCCTTTATGTGCCTACAAAAAAGAAAGAAAAAAAAATCCAGTATGACGTGATGTGTTCCAGACCAGACCACATCTTCTCTTCAGGTGCAGAAACAGAATAAAAAGTACTATTTGCAGAATGCTGCATAGATAGGTCTTCAAACCAACCTATACATATTCGAGCAATGTGCTCTACAGAGTACAGCAAATGCAGTATTTAATTGGAGTAACTGAAACTGTCCTTTTGTGTGTTTAGGAAAAAAGAAAGAAAAACAAATCCAGTATGACCTGATGTGTTCCAGGCTTCTCTTCAGGTGCAGAAACAGAGTAAGAAGTGCCTTTTGCCACATGTTACATACGTAAGTCTTCAAACCAATCTGTACATACTCATAGCAATGTGCTCTGCCTCCCAGTTGTTGTATTGTTAATAGCAAATTGTACTGACTTTGAGATTTTACTGACTCACACAAATACTGGTAAATTAGGGTTTAGAGTGACCTTGAATTGTGAATAATAAATGACGATAGTACAGTGAGATTTTCCAGTCTTCTTACCTTTCATCATACATAATGCAGTTTACCTTACACAGTAGAATATGTTTACTACATCACATGTACTCATAAATAGTTCCATGCAGGCAATACCAACCAGTTTTTTTTTTTTTTTTACTGTTTAGAGATAGTTAGGTTTTGTGGTGTTATAGCAGAACCTATTTAACCACCTCATTAGCTCTGAAATGTACTTCCCCTCCAACAAGGTCTGGAGTGTGAGGAAGTCTAGTATTGACAGACTATTTTGCATGTGCAATAGTGAATGAACTGTTGTTTCATGTAAAATGGTAAACATGGTCATGTCTGGCCTTTGGTCAACTGGTGCCCTAGGTGAAAGGGTTCCATGGCACCTCCACAAGCACACACACCACCCAATGCCTCCATCCTGGTCTATCTGCACTATCCCGATTACTTTTTTCTTCCTTTTTCTCACAATTTGTCTTTCTCTTCAGTTTTTCCTCTATTCATTCAGCACATTTTAACTAAGAAAGACTGCTCTAGTTAACTATGCATGAAACAACTGCATTTGGCTGGAGTTCTAGATGCTCTCAGGTTCATTCTGCATTTTTAAGTAACGTTTTCTTCCCGTGATGGCCTGAACAAAAATAATGATTAAAGAAAGACATTCAGTCCTCCTCTTCAACTATACCTAAATGACCAAAACTTCACTGTAATAACTGCAGTAAAAATAACTGCATTAAGCTAGGGATTGTAGATACTCTGATGTATATTTTACAGTTTTTAAACAACCTATTCATCCAATGATGGCCTGAGCAAAAAATCATTATTAAGGGAAAAAAATCCATTCTTGGTCTTCAATCATGGTTTCTCGGAATCATTTTAACACATCTTAACTGACCAAAACTACACTATAATAACTAAATTAAGCTGGTGGTCTAGTGGCGTCTAGGCATCCAAAAGGCATGGAGTTGTAAATGCTCTGAGGTGTGTTTTAGTGCTTTTATTCCAACATTTTAATTCAATGAAGGTGAAAACAAAAATCATCCATAAGGAAAGAAATTCAATCATGCTTTTTTATTTAAGGAGGAAATGAGTTGTATCCAAAGATTAATGATCAAAGTTAACCAAGTATCAGTGTACAATAAACACAGAAGACAAATGCATGTGGTGATGCATAAATCATATCTCAAAATAGTACTTGCCTCCCTACACCAACTTAAAAGACGTACTCACTTTCTATGTTTCCCAGCCTGATATTAAATTGGGATGAAAATTAAGGGACAGATGGCTAAAATCATATATTTGAAATTGCTCCTGACATACACACACACACACACACACACACACACACACACACACACACACACACACACACACACACACACACACACACACAAGTATATACACAACATGCTTCCTTATCCCTGCCTGCAAAAGACAGCCAAGTTCTGTGTTCCCTTCTAGTTTCAGACGTCCACAAAACTGAAAAACAAATCAAACATATTTGCTGTTAGCCATACATAAATGGAATGAGCCTTTACCCTCCCACAAAAGACAGGCACCTATATATGAATCTGATGTTTGATTGTGAGGAAAATAAAAAAAAAATAAGCACAGTAATGTTTCCAGCTTGTTACATTTAGACAGTACACTGCTCCTGTAAAAGCGTAATTGACCATCTGTGCACCCCTCTGATGTTTGTGAGGAAAGTTAAAGAAAAAACATCACATTGCCCCAGGCCAACACAAGAAAAGGGACGTCTGAGGTTTAAGAGGAAGGTTAATGAAATAAAGTGATAAAGGAATATCATATAAATCCTGGCAAAAAAATCAAACAAAACAAAACAAATATCATCCAGGAAACAGAGGCAAATTTAATGGCAAATTATATTAATGAATAAGCACTTTCACTTAGATAGAATCTGATAAAGTTGAAATAATGGCATAATTCTCAGTTCCCCACACAAGCTACAGTAACCTTCTGTGTACACCTCTGAACAGGGCTGGTTTTATACTAGGTAGGGCTTAGGGTAGATGCCACTACTAAGTCCATGTTAAAATCAACTTATAAAACCTTGGTGCATGGGGGCCACAAGCCCCCAGAAGCTGTGAAGGCCTTAGTGTTCTGAGATGCATTTTACACCTTATTGTTTTGACAGAAAACTTAAACTGAGCAAATCACAAAATGGTGATTTAGTTTCATCCAGAAAGCTCCCATCCCCAACAGGCAGCTATAACCACATCTGTGTAGAATTCCAACATTTTGTGATAGAAGAGGATAGCCATGTAATGGAGTTCACACAAGCAGTTGTCATACATTAAAAGTATTCCAGGTTGCTTAATATGTTTCACAGTGGTCATGCAAAGACAAAATACAGATAGCCCTAACAATTACAGTTTCTTTGACTGTGTATACCTCAGATGTCCAGTTCAGTAGTACATCTTGGCTTTGGAAAAATACACATTAGTCCTAAAAGCCACATAGTGCAGTGACAAAGTAAACTGAAGAAAAGACACCCGTTTCTTACAACAGACAGCTCCAAACCTCACTCAGCAGTTATAGTTATATTTAACAGTTTGAATCACTAAAGGTCGACCTTTAGTGATTGAACTGTTAAAACATTGAATGTTTAGAAAAAAATAAAAAAAAAACGTTGTAGGCAGGGGGGAAAGCCCCCCTGCATCCCGCCACTTGGTGGCTGTGCCCTACCCCCTGCTACTTAAATATACCAACTCCGAGACCGCACTACATTGAAGTAAATGGAAATCTCCCCTTATGGAGATTTCCATTTACTTGTTCGATGTTCTGCAGTTTCGCTATTCTCATGTCAACGTCAGATTCGACATTGTCAGCTTTTGAGAATGTAATATAGACCCGTTTTAGCTACTTCTGTATTCACTTCAGATTTTTCTGATAAATGATGACCATCTCTCATATTCCAGCTCTGTCTACTTCCATGCAAAGAGTAGCCATACATTAAAGTATTCCAAGTTGCTTCACAGAAATCATGTTAACTCTGCAAATGAAAACCAGTCCTACAAAACCACACAGTGATTGTATAAAACGAGAAAACAAGAGGGTAAGTTACTTTCTGTAGACAGCCCCTCATCTGCAATTGTAGTTAAAAATCATAGCCATGTATTGCATTTGACAAAACGTACTTTAAACATCCCACAGGGTGTGCAGTAGCAAACCCCATCAGTACCATCTAATCAGTCAGTCACACCCTCCATTACTTTTGTATAAAGACAGGTTGTATAACGTTAATTTGGGGCTGCTGTCACCCCTGCTCCTCCCACCACAGGATCATAATGCTTTAAACAGGTGCATTAGTAGCAGTTCACATATACATGGTGGGGGTGCTGTGGGAAGGGGGGGTCAGAAGTCCCCTTGCTGCATATGGGCATTTATCTCTCACAATCAGTCATTCAGAGCCACTCACAAACTTATGAGAAAATAGTGTGCGATGTTTAAAGTAAGTTATGTCTTGTATTTCAGCTTTGTTCCATGGAAACAGTAGCCACACATTAAACTATTATAAACTGCCTCATATAACTGAAAGTATTCCTGAAAATGCACAACAGTGCAGTAAAGGCGGACAGTGATTCTTTAAACCAAATAAACAAGAGGATAAGTTAATTTCTACAGACAGCTTCCAACTCCATATAGCAGTTCTAATTAAACATGACATCCATGGACTGTATTTCAATTTTGTTCCATGGAAACAGTAGCTATACATTGAAGTATTCCAAGTGCCCCTTATACAAATCACAGTAATCCTGCAAATTCAGAATAATGAGCAAAAAGCAGTCATTAGTCATATTACCCCCAAAGACATGATACCATTTTATGCAGAACAACATATTTCTCATTGAGAAACATTTTCTGGATAGAAGCACAGAACTGCAATGTCTAGCATTTATGACTGACTGCAATCCTTTGTGGTTACAGGAGGGACCATGCTGGACATGCCTCGTAACCTCTAAGCACAAGAAACCTGGACAGTGCCAAAAATAATTGGAGGGGACACACACACACACACACACACACACACACACACACACACACACACACACACACACACACACACACACACACACACAAATTTCCCAGGGAAGGCTGGCAGAAATTTCCAGTTCCTCACAGCCTTCTTCCTAGCATGGTAGTATTACCACCACCAGCCTAAACGGCCTAATAGGAGACACACACCACACAGCTTATTAACCAGCAGTGTAAATAATGCTTACTTTATTCTCAGATAAGCAAAAACATATAAATATAAAAAAAATGGATACAGCAGTATTAGCTTTAAGGTTAATAAATGAAGTTTACTTAAATGAAACAGTGCAAATGCAATTAAAATATATGTAGGTTGGCACACACACAGTGAAATAAAACAAAAGGAATAAAACAAGCATGATGCACACAGAACAACCAAAAGCCCCAGGTATTTTAGTTCCCTCACTATCTTTTACTACAGAAATAGTATCCCTGACTGTTACAGGTTAAATAAATTAATAACTAATACTCACAAATGGGCCCACACAAACAAGATGACATCAACTCTACTCTTTCTAGTCTAGCACAGCTCATTGATATATGCAAATGTTTTCCCCAGACCGCAATGTACATCACATGACATTATCCTCATTTTGCTGGTCTGGAGGAAATAAGTAGTTAAGCCAGTTTTTAGCTTACTATAGCAACAATAGACACTGCCAATATACATCCAAGTCCAATTCCTTTCATTGAATCCACCTTTGTGTGGCTTAGTTATATGCAAGTGATTAAGTCCAACTGTATTTACAGCAATTTCATCTCAAATGAAATACAAGTTTCTGTCTTTTTTTTTGTTACATTCACAAAACAAAAACAAAAAAAACATGCCTGGAAATCCAGCATACTCACAAATGACATCTCCTGTGCTTTTGTATGCAAAAGGACAAAAGTCATATATTCCTAAGTCCTTAGGATAAATACATCGATGCAGATGAAAAAGAGGGAAGAGACCAAAATACATTACATTTTTAGTTGTATTAACTTAGCTTGCTATTACCAGTGGCATCACAATTCTCCCCCCTTAAAACCTCAAGCAAATATTCTACAGGCATGAATCAAGAAAGGAAGCTTGAGACAAGGGTGCAGTCTTTTGGTATATTACTCCATACCATTTCTAGATAGACCATCTGCATTAAACTGGGAATAATCCAGGATTCCAGCATCCGTGTTGGATATTTACATTACAGGGCTGCAAGGCTAAACCTCATCTAAGAAGCTTTTCTTTCTGTCCAGCTGCTCTATGTACCCATTAAAGGGTTGTGAGCTGTAACCATGATAAACATTTTGCCACATGGGTAGGGTTGTAACTTTTGCAAAACCCACATTATATTCAGACACTCCTCTGTGAATGCATAAATATTCTCCTTGGTTGGAAATCTAAAGCTCAGCTTAAGTAAAGGGTGCTCTTCTCCCTTTGAGAAAACATGTTTACATACAGCCCCCTCCCCATAGTTAGAAGCATATGTCTTTATCATAGACTCCTGGCTATAATCAGTACTTGCTCAAACAAGTGCTGACCTATCCTTGGCTGAAGACGTCAAAGGTACCTGTCTCTAACCCTTAGTCAAATTAATAGTAATTATATATTTTTCATACCAAGCTGCTTTAAGGCTTCATCTGTCCTGGGTATGGGATAAGCATCTGACACTGTGCAACTGTTATGTCTCCTGTAGTCCACACAGTACTGGGTGCTGCCATATTTCTTGGCACCAGCACCACTGGTGAGGCCCAGAGACTGTTACACTACTGCATTACTCCCAGTTTCAACATGTCCTTAATTTTCTTCCAGACTTTGTCTAACTCTTTCAGGCACTCTGTAAAGAGCTTGCTTGATGATTCACTAGGATCCTTTGTCCACATGGTGTTCCATCAGGTAGGTACACCCTGGCATACCAATAAACATCTTTTTCTGCAGCATTGCTTGGATTTCCAAAACCTGGATAAAGGTTACTTGTAGGGAGAGGGCCATCCCGTCTACCATGGTGTCAGACCAAGCATCACAGAGGAGGTCTATCTTCAAATGCCCCTATAGCTCCTCCTGCAACTCACTACATATACAAAGTACCAGAGACTCTCTGTCATGATAGGGATTTATTATATTAACATGGTAGAGTTTGTGCTTCCACCTCCTGCCCAGCAACCCCACCATGTAGTTGACATCACTAAACTTTATTACAATAGGATCATAGGTTCATGGGTGATTACTAAACTAATGCCCCCAGGGTAACCTTGTTAAGCCTAGCCATGCTTCCCAAATGTATCTGACAAGTTTTGATACCCTAGGGTTATTTTAATGGATATATATAGGCTTTAGCATGGGTGGTCATTCATTTACAGACTGCCTCTGTTTAAAAGAGATATATGTGTCAGATTAGTGTAAATTCCCAATTCCTCATCCACTAGTCCAAGGTATGCTTGAATCCAGTAAGGAAAGAACTCTGCTTCAAGTGGATAGAAAGTCTGTCTCAGAGAAAGGGTAGTCTCTGAGATACATACTTGTCCCTCCAACATGTCCTTTAAAGTTGCAAACAAGATTTAGTCACCTAGATTGGGTAATTCTGATACTGTTTGTTTTGCAGATGTGCAACAGGTCTATCATAGCAAGATCCGAGTATGATTTATAGGCCAGGCATAGATTGCTTCTCAGCAGTCTGTTGGAAATGGTGAAAGGGACGCCATCCCAGTCTGCCTGCACCTTATTGTGACCAATTGAAATAAGTATCATCACCTGTTGCACTACAGAATACTCTTTGGCTGTTCTGACATGCTAGATATTTTGCTGCTGTTGGCCTATACTAAGTACTCAAGGGCCATCCCTATGAGCTTCCAAAGTCTGGTCCTGGGGTTTAGGACACAATCTACAACAGACTTCTTGTGAAAATGACACTCACCCTTCCACACACACCACAAATGAAATCCATCCCCCCATCTTGTGACTATACAGTACACCAAAGGTGAAAAATCTGTGGATTCCTGGTTACACCTCCCTGTATGCAATCAAAATATGGATCAGATGCTTATCTTATTCTCTCCTGAAATGGTCTGCAAATGGTGCCAACACAGTCTTCAGTGTGGAGATAAATTTGTCCACCAGATCATTTGTCTTTGGATGTTAGGACACAGTCTTTAAGTTTTTACAAACATGCCAGGAGGTTTTACATAAAGCAGGCACCTTTCTCTGTCAATATTTCCTTTGAAAACCTTCCCTAGTTAAAATATGTAGCAAAGCATTTGCTGTCTTCTCTGCTTCAATTGAAGACTGCTTCTAGGTACCTAGTGGCTTAAGCCATAACTACTCGGACATATTTCTTCCTTATTGAACTTGGGGAACTCTGTGATACTGCAGTATTCATAGCTGCCCTCTGAACTGGTTCCTCAATACCAGACAAAGACATCAAAGCAGCCTTGGCTTTGCCTGTAGCCTGGCCAAATTCGTGGTACTGCTCAAAGATCATGCAGTACCTTGTTATATCCTTTGCAATTACAGGCCAATAAAAATTCTACATAAGCAATCTTGTAGTATGTTTTATGCCCATATGGCCTGCAGAAGGAATATCATGGGCTATGGCCAAATGTGTCAATCAGTAGGCCCTGGATGCTACCGACTCCCTGTAAAACAATCCTTTGTCCCAGTATATTGACTCCCTCTGCCTTTGATTATCTACAATCATCTTGCCTATCTCCTTCAAGTTCGGTAAAGTAGGGTCTGAAAGGTGAGAACATCTCTACTCTTCCTTAGTGACCCTCCCCAGCTCCCCTTCCAGAGAAATTCTCATACTATCTGCCAATGGTGTCTCAAGTTCTAGCTGAATGCTGTCACTTACCTCTCCCATAGAAGCATTATCTTCCAAGAGAATCCCTGTAACTTTCCCCTGTTGTGGCTCAGATCCCAGGTGTCTGCTACTGAGCAGCTCCCCTTCTGGGTTGACCACAGCATCAGCTCCAGATGGATGTGTGGGTTATGACTGAGTCTCCCCCTTACTGCCTTCCCTGTGAGATTGCTTCTATGCCTGGGTACATGTAACTGCATGCACACAAGGTACTGCATTGTCAAATCATTTCCTTGAGTACATCAGCAGTGTTGTCCACAGACACAACCATCTGCTTGCTATCTTGCTCCCTTCCCAGTATGGATACACTTTGTCCAGCAGTAACTGAATTCCCACCTAAAATCCTTAACTATAATGGGCAGCCCAGGCATATAGTGCTCTTGTGTGAACACTGTAGGTTTAACTATGGTTATGTCCGAGACTGTATCCCTTTTGGCAATGGCTGCTTTCCTCTTTACCAGGATAGGATACCAACTTTTTTGATAAGTACAGCAGTTGCCTCATAACAACCCACCACCATCATATTGCTAATCTTGTTTGATGCTTCCTGAGACCATTGTTCTTCCTCTGCCTTAGCTGGTAGTGAGACCATACATTCCCCGTTTGGTTTCATCTAAAACTTCTAATCCCCCAAATCTGAAAATGTACTCCAATCCATGGCTCCCCCATAACCTGTGGGTTCCCATATACCAATGTGCTGTACTTTGTTACCCTCTTCTATGCATTCAACCTGCTAGCTAGGTAAAGGTCCCTTTTCTTTTCCACTTCCTCAGCAGTGTTAGCTTCCCAGTCTACCAACCAAATCTTCATGTCCTCAAGCATATTGCTAAGGACTTGTTCCCTGACTAAATAATCTGCTAGCATTTCAAGTGTAGTGACTTTACACACATTCATCCATCTGTGAAAATAAATGTTAATTTCTGCTATACATTCAGTCTCCCTTTCATCTGCTTTTCTTCTATATATTATAAACTTCTTTCTGTACAACTCTGAAATCAGTTTATAACAAGCAAACACATATTTTTTAACAATGGCATAATCTAAACAAGCAACATCAATGAGTTTAGACACTGCATGCATTGCTTTACCCATGAGGAAGGGGAATTAAAAACCTCACCCTCTGCCCTTGATAAACTCAGTGCTGATTACACACCCTTTCAAAGACCTTTATAAAGCTATCCAAATCATCCCCCTCTTTGTATTGAGGGAAAAAGTTTTGTTGTGATCTAGGATTCTATGTTATGGTTTCTGTCTCTCCATGATTCATGTGTCTCTGACATAGTCCAATCATTTCCTGGCATTACTTTTCTTTCTGCTTGGCAACCGCCTACTGCATTCACTCGACTGTCTTGAGTTCCCTATATTTCATTTCCAAGTCTCAGTCTCAGTAATTCCAAGTTTGCTTAAAGTTCTCTTGCGATGGGATGGACTGCCCTTTGGCTGTCAACTGAACACACTTTCCATGCTACATTGCATAAAAAGCTTCCATCATCTCTTCTATGGACATATTCAACTTTTAGATTCCTATTCCTGTTATTTTGCAGTCTTTGCCAGCTTTGCCACTGACAATTTAGCATAGTTGTCTGAAGAACATATTATTTGTCTATTCCTGAACTAAACTGACTAAACAATAAAACAAATGATATGCACAACTAAACCTCTAAATATTTTATTTTCTGGCTGTGAGGGTTAACAAATGCATCTTTAGAAACAAAGCTGCTTAAAGTCAAATAACTACAATTCCAGCATCCTCAACACTGGTAAGCACAATTCCAGTATCCTCATTACTGGCCATCACTATGATGGAGGGATGGCACCACTGCCACCAATATGAAAGAGAATGACATAACTGCCACCAATAAAATGGGGGAATATGACCACTGCCATTACACTGACAACAGATGTCAGGATACCATCAACTGTGACATTAGGATGGCTGACACTTAAAGATTTGAATCCCACTACTGCTAATAAATGGTGAAGTAATAGCAAGAAAGTGCACACAAGACCATTTCAATAATTATTTCATAAATTGCAACCTGGCTGTAAGAGCTTAAAGGGAATATGCGCTGCAGTACCGGGTATATGCTTCCAGCATCCATACACAGTCTGGACTGCATGCAGGCCATGTACAAAGCTGAGCCTTTGGCAAGCACCCACAGTTCCCTTCCTCACTACTCTGTCTGTGTACCAGTGCTTCCCAGTGCCCTTTATCCATAGTAACTGACTTTCATCCATAGTATTATTTACAAACACACACACACACACACACACACACACACACACACACACACACACACACACACACACACACACACACACACACACACACACACACACAAAATTCCAGTGGAAGGCTGGTAGCATTCATCAAGCTTTCTGCCATGGTAGTACTGCCGTCCCCTTGGAATAGCCATGGGATTTCGTTTACTAGCTGTTCTTAAATTATCCAAATGTGTATACACCAAATAATCTCTTTCAGTGGTATTAGGTGTAAACAATCAAATGGGAGATGTTTACCACACAATTTATTAACTGATAGTGCAAATAATACTTACCCTCTTCTCAGATAAAGAGTGCATACATATAAAAAAATAAATAATGGATAACACCCACATAAGTGTAAAGGTTAATAAATTACCTTTACTTAAATAATAAAGAAATAAATCCAAATTCAGATTAAAATATATGTAGGCTGGATGAATGCAGAAAAACTAAGCTCTAGATACATATGTTCCCTAGCTATCTCTCACTACAGATATACTCCAACTGTCACAAGTTAAATACGTTAATAACTAATACTCACAGATGGGCTCAAACAAAGACAGCATCAACTCTACTGTTTCTAATCTAGCACATTCCATAGTTATATATAATTATATACAATGTTGTTTTCTCCACCCCCAATGTTCATCACATGCCATCATCCTCTTATTTGCTGACATGGAGAAAACAAGTAGTTATACTTTTTGGTACTTGTGTATTATTGCAACCAGATTTTGGAGGACTCATGATTGGCACACTTTTCATTGTACGAGTGCATTTCAGACTGAAAAGGAGTGTTCAAACTCCGGACTACTTTCGGAGCACAGTGTTTAAACAGCAGGAAAGGGAATAACCTCCAAATTCCTCTTCCTGTTTAGGCTGAACTGCGGTCCCTGTTTAGCAACTTCAACAGTCACACTCAAGACTTTCAAACATACTGAAATGCATACAATACTTTCTATTAAGGCTTTGTTACCGGTTGACATTGACACTGCTTTGTATTAGTCAGTGTGATTTTCTCAGATAACTACCCATGTTTCTTTTGGGCAGTAAGCCATTTTTCAGTAGTAAGTAACTTTCAGTCTGTATGTCTCTTTTGGGTGAAAAGTAGTTTACCTGGTCCCTAGACACTAACGACAATGACTCAGTCTCTCACTTTCTTCAGTTTTTTTCACCTGCTTATCCATTTATGATGATTGTCAATTCAGTTTAGACATTTCAGGAATGGCCTGTCTGTGTCTTTGAATTCTCCCTACTATACCACCATCATCAGCTTAACCCCTGCTTAAGTCTGCATATGAAAACCACGGAAATGAGAGTGTGGGGTCCTGGGAGAATGTGTCTTTTGCAGATCTGTGGAAATCCCACAGACGCATCTTCTCTGGACCAAATCAACCTGTTTGTGACCCACAAGTAAAAACACGCACTTCTGTAAAATACACTTCAGTGCACAGTCTGACCGCATTTCTTGCCCAGACAAACGAGTGTAAAGCAGATGCTGTGGAACTGAGCAATCTGGTTGTGATAATACGTAAGTACCAACCAGTTTTTACTTGTAGTAACAACAAGAGAGACTGACAATACACATCAAAGTCTGCTTCCTCTCCTTGAATCCACCCTGGTTTGACTTAGTGATACACAAGTCATTATGTCCAATAGCAATTAAAGCAATTACATATCAAAAGACAGCAAGATTAGAAGTCCAAGATGTCAAAAGACATTTTCTGTTCTTTCATATTCAAAAAGACAAAAATAATGCATTTATAAACCATGAGGACAAACGATGTCTGAAGATGAACAACAGAGAGAGAAAGTAGAATAAATATTTTTAGTGACTTACCTTAGCCTAGCATTACCTCTGGCATCACAGGGACTACCAGAAAATTTGGAGGGGCCTGACATGTTCTTTTTGCCTACAGTCCTTACTGTAACTGAAGGTTTTTCTAGAACCTGCTGAAATAGCTCACTGTGATCCTCTGCCTAAACCAGTGGATCAAAATCAGTAGATAAACTTTGTACTGAATGAATTTCTTAAAGAGCGATAAATAATTCATTTTGTATTTACCTCGGCTCTTGTTAACTTCCAAGGCAGCATTTTAAGGTGAAACGCTGGCTTTTCAATAGCTCAACCCTACTGGGCAAAAAAAGGGCAGACTGATTTCTGATTAAAACTTCGGAAATTAAAGAATTGACGGCAATCCTTCCAAATATTGCAAAATTAAACATATTTGCTAAACAAGGAAACATGCTTTGAGTCAAAACTCAAAGACCCACTAGCCTTATACTACCCCATCCCATATCTGGGGAATTTAGATATAATATATATATAATACTGTCATAGCCTGGGTATTATTGGCTAGGCTTGTAACAGCTCTTGTGCCATTAGCCTAGTAATCACCTATAAACCTATGAACCGACAGAGGATGTTTTAGCATATCTGAAAAAAATGTTATTACCTTCCCTGAAAATATGGAGTGCTTTTCTTCTTTCATCGAGTGTTCCACAAATGTATGGCTGGAAATATGTGTCCCCTGACTGTAAAAATTCTAGAGCTGCGTCTGCTTTACAGCCAGGACATTTTTTGTTACCATGGACTTGCTATTGTCATTGTAACGGAGTTAATTTCTAAAATCTAACTGCACTATATGCTTCCTTAGTAGCAATCAGCTTTAGTGGCAGTTCTCAGCTTTCATGTCCAGAAAGTTTCAAGCAGCTGGCTGAATTCTGCCACTATTTTTACATGCAGAATGTGTTTTAGTGAATGAGATATAATTGTTTTACCCATTTCTATTTATTAACAACACCATATTTCTTACAGTTACTTATTTTAAACACAGTTGAGATATTATATGCATTTCTACAACTCATCTTTCCTTGGCAAACATTGTATTCTTTATATTTTGTTTACTAATGTTAAACCTTAATATTTCTGAGGCAGAAGATAACTAATTTGTTTCAGATTCCACTCAAATGCCCCACTCAGTTCTGAGACCAAATAAATGGTTGTAGTTCTTTAGGGATAGAGCATGTTCATTAAGCTACAGATGTACTCAATAGCAATTCATTTTTTATTTACATTATTTGCTCTCCTTATTCTTTCTTGTTTGAAATAATTTTGCTCATGCTGTTTAACTGGACAGATCTGTCCTCCAGTCTCCTTCACCTGGACAGTTCAAATAAAAATGTCTTTCATTTCTCACAGCACTCTCTGTCAGTTAAGTACTGCTTTCGTGTTTCACCTATGAGCCCCAATACAACAAATGAGATTAATTTAACAGAACAGTTGGTTGTTGCTGATATTTCCTTTTGACCACCAACTGCTATTTTATTTCTGTTATTTCACTTCCCTGTATCATCCACATACAAAGAGATCTTCAAGCAGAGTATTTCTGCTTGGTCTCATCTTTTGCATAGTTGGGAGGAGAGAGAGAGAGAGAGAGAGAGAGAGAGAGAGAAAGAAAGTCCACATTAGATACTTCTCCATTCTCACTCATTTTATTCCTTTGTTTTAACATTAATTAGCAGAGTCGATGTAACTTAAGGCTTCCACATCATATATATATTGATAAGTGACTGAACCTTAATGCTTTGTCTTTGTTAGTCCCTTTGAAATTGTTAAGAGCACTTAACCAATTTGTGCCAATATTTTTAATTTAATGTGGCCCTACACTATTTTGAGATCCACTGATGAGTGGAACTGAGGTTGTTCTGTTTTTTCATCTCCTCACTGGATCCTTAACAGGTTATCTCACATTTATTGGTGCTGCTGTCTATACTGGCCCAGGTTTAAATATTCTCCACACTTCAATTTTCTGGTCTGTGGTACCTTCAGTGGTACTTCATTGCATCTGCTTTGTCTTTTCTCACGCACATGGTCAGCATACCTGCTCAAATCTGTCATTTACCTTGCCATTTTAAAGAATTACAATAACCAACTGATTCCAGTATCTGCAAAACTTTTATCTCCTTTGAAACTACTTTTGGTAGTTTTTTTAAATCATCTTGACACCATTAACTTCCATGCTTTCCTGTTACTATGGCAGCATGCTTTCTTTTCAGTAGATTTTAAGATTTGCCTCATTAGGATCACACTGTATTTTGCACTCTTTGTTGACCTGTCTCCCTTATTTGTAATGAAACACTATTTTATTCTTGGATAATCTGTTCTCCAACATGTGGAATAACTCTACTAATATGTAAGCTAACATTACAATTTCCCCCACTCATGATAGTATTATTCTTGCTGGCAACTCTTGTCATAGGAGGACTTTTATTGAATGATCTTGGTTTTCACTTTTTAAATGCTTAGATCTGTACCTTCTTTCGGAGGCTTGACAGAGGTATCTTATATTTTCTTACTGTTGGGTTATGTTATGTTATACTGAAGTGTTCTCATTGGATCTTCTCTTTGAGAATAACAATGCCTTCATTATCACAGACTATGGTATGGCTATATTACCTGATATTGTTACACAGCAGAAATATGCTTACATTTAATCTAAGCTTTGTAATACTTTATTGATGCAGTACATTTTTGTATAACCTCAAACTGTTGACTGGTCCTCTGGCTTACGTCTCTTTCTTGTTACTACCCTAAGCTCTTTTCATATAACTGGACAGAATTCTATTTTGTCATTGAATAAACCACTTGTGTTTTAAGGTCGTGTCTGCGTTTTACTGAGCAACGACTGGGCTGTGTTGCTCAGCCTACTAAAGCACTTGTTTACAGTGATTCATCATCTGTTTGTATAGTGAGGAGTTCTTCTCTGATCAATATGATAAGCTGCTTCAAACAGACTCTAAGGACTTGCAGAGCATTCTGTGGGTCATTCTTCTCTCATGTCCTTGAACAAATTTATATGTATTTAGGCATTAATCCTGCACTGTTTGCACTTAGATATGCAGTTTTTCTACTGTTTCTTTTTAGTGTATACAGTTATGATGCCTGCTAGTTCTTTTATTTCCCCAACTTGTTTTCAATAGTTCCCCGTAGTGTCTGATTAATGAATTATCCTAGCAGAGTATTTCTTTCTCTGGCAGCATCATCATAGCATCTGCTCTTTTTAAT
The DNA here is from genome assembly GCF_019279795.1 of Protopterus annectens. Classification (NCBI taxonomy): domain Eukaryota; kingdom Metazoa; phylum Chordata; order Ceratodontiformes; family Protopteridae; genus Protopterus; species Protopterus annectens. The sequence continues at coordinate 239,496,876 of NC_056742.1, forward strand.
AGGGTAGGAATGCTGCAACAACTATATAGATTTGTTCAGTGTTGTAAGAACTGTGTTACCTCTTCGCAGTTAACAGAGGCACTCCTTATCCTCCAGTTACATATAACACAGTGCACATCTCTTCCCCGAATGTAAATGATACGTACCTCAGTTAAATAACTCAAGTGCTTCATTTACTTTAGTTTTCTTCTCACTTAGTAATGCTCAGAGACACACCTTTCCTACACAGAACTTCTCAAAGTAAATAAACAAGGCTATTATTTAGTTATAAACTCTTTTCTTTCCCTTTGGAAGAAAAGGGAGTGGCATTTATTTCAAATAAACTACTAGGTTCTAAACCTAAGATATAATAAACTCAGGATCTATGGTGCCCGTGAGAACCCTTTAAAGTGGCAAAGCTTTTATCCTAGCAAATGTGTCTCTTGGCCCTAGAATAAGCAGAAAACAAATAGCTTGATAAATGTCTGGAATTTGCTCAGGGTGACTTGATCACAGGTAATGACTATAACTGCTTTACAAGTGGAGTTGACTTCAGTGCTGTGAACCCCCAAGATGGTCTGCCACTGGCAAATTGTAAAATTCATGAATCAGCTACCTGTGGCTGACAGACACAGACTCTACAATAACCTCCAGATGTCTTCTTTATATTCATTACTCCATCCCCATGGCACATACAATAGGACTGACTGATTTTGTTTCCACGGCCCTTCATTCAGCCATTGCATCATACACTGTGCTATACATTATTTTGTCATCTGATCATAATCATATTTTCTGCCTTTGAATTTAAATTACTGGTTGGTGATTAGTTCCCATGCTGGCTGAACTGCATGAATTTGTAAAGTGGCTTTCCACACAGTTTGAAGAAGACTTATTGTTCCAATACCAGCCAATCAAAATTAACACAACAAATTCAAATAATTGCATGGGCCATGCTTTGTCCTCTTGAGGTGCTGTGAATGAGATTGTGAGGGTTAAAACTGCACAGATTAACAGAGATTAAATATTAGTGTATGAGAAGTTTTGCTCAGAATTGGATTTATACACTGCTGGAGCACCAAGACAAGTGTGGCTTCCACTATATGTATGTGTGTGTGTGTGAGTGTGTGTGTGTGTGTGTGAGTGTGTGTGTGTGTGTGCAGGCATGCGTGCCTGTGTGTGTGTGTGTATGTATATATATATATATATATATATATATATATATATATATATATATATATATGTGTGTCTATAAATATATGTGTGTGTGTGTGTGTGTGTGTGTGTGTGTGTGTGTGTGTATATATATATATATATATATATATATATATATATATATATATATGGAGAAATATGCTAAGGAGGCAAAGTAATTCTTTATGACTACGACAGACAGTTTACAACAGTAACAGCAGCTCTTCACAGTGACTGATATTTAATAAATTATTAAAAGTTAACCAAATTACTTGGAGCTGATGGATTACCAGCTAAACTCTAGACAATGTGTCCCACTGAGTTTATAAAATATTTTCAATAATTGTATGCTTAATCAGCTTATGGTTAAGGAATGGACCGTTGTTGAATTACCCTATGGTTGTTGTGTGGACTTGGAGTAGTTTATATTATAGCGGTACAGGAGATGAAGCCTCTTGCATGGTGCATTTGTATGACCTCAGCCAGGACTTAATTTTACAGCTTATGTTATACATTCATTTAAGTGCTCTGTTACTCTACCTTGACTCAACTAAGCAATCCTAAAAATCATGAAAATATCTGAATGATGTGGTGTAGACCTGAATCCAATGCATTGACTGAAATTGTATGAACTAAATATATGATTTTTTGGGTCTATATTAGAACATTGAACGTTCAAAATGTTGAGTGTTCTAATATCAACCCGTTTTCAGTGAACACTGAAAATATCGAAGAAACAGAAAACCAATTTTTTTCCTAGGAAAAGAATTTGGTTGTCCGTTTCTGTTGCTTCGGTATTTTCAGCGCTGTGGTGTAAAGTTATGGGTCGGGTTCAGGTAAGTGTGTGATTGTGTGGACGTGAGGGTTAGGGCGGGTTAGGTGAGTTAGGGTTAGGGTGCGGGTCAGGTAAGTGTGCGATTGTGTGGACGTGAGGGTTAGGGTGGGGTAGGTGAGTTAGGGTTAGGGCGTGGGTGAGGTGACTGTGCTATAGTGACGGACCTTAGGGTTAGGGTTTGGTTAAGGTAAGTGGATAGTTAATAGTGTATGTGTAGTTTAGTGTAGGGTTAGGTGTAATAGTTTAGGTGTATGTGTGTGGATTGCTGTTTGTTTGGTGTGCTTGTGTTTTGTGTATGTGTTTTGGAACAGCAAATTTTTTCCCTAGGAAAAAATTTGCTGTTCTGTATGTTTGATATTTTGAATTTTTAATTCATAGGGTTTGATATTAGAATGCTCGACATTTTGAATGTTCGGTGTTCTAATATAGACCCTGATTTTTTCAGGGAAACAAGCTCACTTGTACCCTTATTTTGGGGCTGTGCCTCTCATGTTCTTGCTACTTAAATATTATTAATCCAAGGTAGCATAGAAATGCAATAGCTAGGCAAGCTATGCATACCAAGTGATTGCACCTCTAACATAAATTCCTCCATCTGGTGGTCTGCTATGCTGGCCTCAAACATTGTTTAATCTTGTGGAATAAATATGGCTATTCATCCTTTTTTGTGGACTGACACAGGTTAGTCATTCCTATTTGGCTGTTGTGTTGATCACCTGTCCTTCTAAGGGTATGGAACTGGCCAACTGGCATTCCTTCAAAGCTTAGTCATCTTGTACTGGAATGGGTGTAAGGCCTTCTACCAGTGGGCAGTTAGAATACAGTTTGTATGTTGACTTCTCCCACATCAGCTCTTTACAACTGACAGTCTGGCATAAATGGCATTTGTCAGCCCTATTTCCATGTACTAACATTAGGCTTAACCAGTAACTGAGTAGTAAAACTTGTTTGATCTTCATTAACATGATTAAGTTGATTATTCTGTACATCTGTTTGCAAATTGGGTTTTATTAAGTCTAGCAAGACCTTTATTTCCTACTTCTGAATTACATCACTGGCATCAAGTTAATGTTTTTATAAACTGTGTTTCAGTATGCAAAAATGAATTTGTGCATTTAATGATGAAATACTTTTTGACTGGGACTCAGCTTTATCAGTTGTCTTGAACTTTTGAAGAAATCATTCCCTGAGCCTCTTTGTAGCAAGATTATGAAGAAGGGATGTGAATATTTAAAATAATATTGTTTTCTGAAGGTTTTTAATTCTTTGGAGGTAAACTGTGGTGAATTCATTAATCATTTAATTCCTTGGTTAAGTAATTAATTTATTTATGTTTTGGTGACCAGAATATCTACCTGGGTTGTGGTCCATCACCAGTGGAAGCCTAGGGAGAATCTTCAGTTTATATAAATGGTGATAATTTAGAAGTAAATACTTCATTAATATCACAGCAGTTTTACTTTTATATATGCATAACCTGTTTAATCCCACACTGCCGAGATGACAACAGATGGCTGCCATGTTTTAATGTAGCATTAGTAGTCCGCTTTGTTTTATTATTCTCACTCTTTTGTTTATTTGATAGTTCACTGAACTTTACTATAGGCTGCTGTTTACCATTTTGTTCTAGCAGTGTAACTTTTATTTACCTGAGGATTTTCAAATTTGTGAAATACCTACATTTGTTTGGAGATGTGTGGAAGCTTAGTCACCTACACTGCTTGCACTTCTCAACCTTTTAGCATAAGAAATCTTAGCTAAAATAATGAGAAGACAAAGACCCAAAATCAGGGACAGATTCAAAATATTGCTTTTACAAATTTTGAACATTGACAGAATAACAGTTTTAGTGTTAACATGTATTTTCTGAAGGACATGAAGTCTGCAACTCAAATGTCTGTTATTAATTAATGATATTAGTCCTCAATGATTTGCCAAAACATTACTAATTTAGGAGGAACAGACTAAAATTAGGACACAAAAATCTAGATATTGTATGGAAATCTGGACAGTTGAAATCTATGGCACTGCTGTTACTTGGGCTCTAGCACTTTAGGAGAAACAAAAATTGCTCCATGAAAAAAACAGCAATTATGGAATAACTTTTTACCTCTTTCCCATTAGCTCCATTTGTCTGCTTTGCTAATTGCACTGTGAAACCATTTATGAGGTGCATGCTCACTGGTCACTAGTGCATCATGCCATACTTGTGGTGTTGCAGGTTACTGTGAGCTGTCCTCACTAATTTTGGCTGCTTAGAGTAATATTCTGCTCCTGTTTTCACATGACTATTGTCATTTACGGGTGAGGATACTGTTCCCAGAGGGTGTGGCTAGTGTTGATCCCTGAGATTCAGCACTGGGGGGAGCTTTTGCTGGATGCTGACAGCTTTTAGCCATGTGGTTGAGAGATATTCTGTTGGATAGCTTGCAGATGTTGACTAAATCGGTTGTTACATTATGTAGCACTTAGAAAGTACCTTTGATTTCTCTCTCTCTGAAGACTGGAGTTGAGAAGAATTTTTGACTAACTTTATATGTTAATGAATTAATTTGTTCTTTTTAATTTTTCTGTAAGTCAGATGTGTTCTTCCATATAGATTCTCCTATAATGTCGGACCTACTGCCTCACCAGCTTTGGCTGTGCATCACTTAGGCTCTCTTTAGGAGGCACATCTCTTCAGGAAGGTTTATTTCAGTGTATGAGATGGGTGTTTATCTCTCTTTTCAATTGCCAGAGCTATTCATGTTTTATTTTGAATTTTATTCATTTTTATTTTTTACTGATAATACTTACATAAAGTGTTAAGTGATAAGCAATAACATGCTTAAGAATAACTTATTTACAAGGGAGTGAAGAAAAGGAAGGGTTTGGTAACATACAGATTGTCTACATACTGTAATATGAGTGGGGTAATATGTTTGCAAGTGCAGTTCTTTCCAAAATGACCGAGCTGCAGCAGTAACGTATACATAGTATGGTTTACTCATGACTATCATAACCTGACTCATATTTTGCTTTCCAGATTATAGGTTCAGAGGTGTGTACTAGACTAACGACCACGAGGGCCTTTTTGAGCCTAGTCATGCATCCCGACATCTCTGACAAGTTCTGATATCATTGATAAGTGTAAGCAGGAGCTTGGGAGGTCAAACATTTACAAGCAGGGTCCTTGGAGATGAACCATTTACATGCTGCCTGGTCCATTAGAGACATAGGTGCCAAACCAGGGATGAATTTCCTGTATAGGTTCATAGGTCACACCGTATTATTTTAATACTTTATATTTTAAAAATGTACTACAGCTTACAATTTCTTTAATGAGAGGCAATAATTGTGTTAGGTTGCCCTTAAACTTTGAATGTTTCTACTTAATTTTAAATTCTTTGTAGGCAATGCTGGTAGTTAATGGTAGTATACATGTCTTTTATATTTTTGATTTCTGTATTGCAGGGATTCCCCTTTATTTTAATGTTAATATGATATATATATATACACACATGGATCATCAGTGTTCACTTTCACCATTTTTGGAGCACTCTATGTTTTTTTTATATTACATAGTTAGATTTCTAGGTTATTCTTTCCTTGCGGATGCCATTATTTCTGTTTTATAACTGTATGGCTGTGTTATTACTAAGTACTTAGCTTTCTGGGCTAGCCTTTCCTTGCTCACTCCCCATTTATCATTTACCCCTACTGGGGGGAGTTCTTCTAGGGAAACACTAGCCTATGATGAATGCTTTTTCATTAATATTTTTAGAAACAGAGTATACAGTTTATATTCATTCACAACCATATCTGCCTTATTCTCTTATTTAGTAAAGGTGGCATTATTGGAACCTATGTGAAAAGAACCATATTACTGAATTTTAAAGGTTGCAAGGTCAATTTGGTCTTGGTTCAAGTGTCTGAATTAACTGAATCGTTAATATGCAGACTTAAGAAGGGTTGTTTTGGTTATCTTTTTTAATCACATGACAGAGAACAAAACAAAAAAGAGTCATAACTTGTAGAGATAACTTAAAGTGGAATATCGTCCAGCTAACCATGATAATGATCATGTCTTCACCATTTGGCACTCTGATTATTAATAATCATAGCCATCATAATGACCATAATAATAACTTCTCGGACCATTTATTGCTAACAGCTAAGGCACGTATTCATAGTTTTTCAGCCAGACTCCATTATTATCTGCAGTGGTGATTTTTAATTTAAATATTATCTATGATGTAGATAAACCATTAGGTAAAAACAGAGAGAAAACAAGATCTAGGAGTTTTATAAAGGAGATTTTTTTTTATTCTATTTTTAGATGATAGGTATTTAATTTACCTGAGCTACAGTAATCTTCCATTGACCCTCTCTGGTGTTCTTAGATTTCTGTCAGAATAAAGGAGTTTTCTTGGCCTATTTTTCTATAATTCTGTCTTGTTCCAAGAAAAGTACTAAGCAGGCACTTTTGAAGATCATGCCTCTGTCCTCCTGGAAACCGATCTTTCTCAAACTTCTACCTGCCTTATATTTTTGATGTTATCCCTCATTTTCTGTGATAACATAATTTATAAACTGCGATGGATTAGTACCCATTCATAGTTACTTTCATTGCGCTACTTCTACTGAGTGATGAGAAAAGCTCTGGCTCCCCTTTGACCCTAAACTGCAGTAAGCAGGTTATCAGACTAAGAATGAGTAGCTTACAGAAAAAGGTTTTCAGTTCAGGATTTATCTATGTATTGTGTCTCTTCAAATACATCTCCTACCATTTGAAGAGACATATTTAAGACTGTCTTAAGAGGACAAATAAAATCCTTACTGGTTAATTATGCTAAAGGTAAACACCTTGACAGCCACACAGAAAACCAATCATTTTGTTCTACTGCAATCTTTCTCTTTATTGTCAGAGTCATAGAAGAGCCAGGTATCAGCAGTAATGTGTTAGATCAAACACATTCTGGAGCTGGTCATGACTTAGAAGTGTGTGTTGTGACAGCTTATCATTCGATATAACTACTGAGCTATTCACAATAAGGGCAGCTTACTGAGACAGAAACTGAAACAAGAATGATTTATAGGATCCTTTTTTTCTGAAGGAGCTTTATTCCTTTAGTTTCATTTAACAAATCAAACATTTAAGGACTTAAATTTTAATTGGTACAATTCTGGCATGAATTATCCCAACATCTGGGCCCCCATCTTTATAATTTTATGGATGGAAAACTTTCTAAAACTTGATGAAGTGCAGCTAAGAACATCAGAGCTGGAGACTTTTCCTTAAGTAGTCACTAAGAGAGTTCAAGTCCCTGTCTAAAGGTAAAGTCTCTGCTCCAGACAAAGATTTGGCCACATTATATAAACTTATCTGTATTAATTTTGTCTCTCTGCTACTGGAGTATTTTAAAGCTTTTGCTCTGGCTTCACTTTTAATCAAATGAGGTACTAGTCACTATTCTTTGACAACCAGTAATGGTGTCACTCCTTACTGGTAATTATTGCCCCTTATCTTTGTTGAGATGAGACCATAAAGTACTAGCAAGATAAAGGGAAAATGTTTGGAAATATTTATCTCTGATTTAAGCACTCTGGTCCTAATTATTTTTGTCAAACATTGTCCCTAGGTAAATCACCATGCTTTGCTATTTGAATTAATGCAGAAAAGTAGACATCCGCTTCAGTCAATGGGGCCCTTTTATCTGGACTTCAAAAAAAACCCATTTGATTCTATTAAATGACATTATCTCTTCCAGATCTTTTCAGTCTTTGCATTTGACCTTATGTTGTGTGAGCACTATAAATTCCTATTAATTTGTGAGGGTTATTATCAGCAACGCTATTTCTTCTCAGTTTCACATAAAGTAGAGTACAGTGCAAGGTTTCACATTGTTTATATTTGTGTTCTTACTCACAACAAGAGGTTCTCTGGTTCGATTCTTGGCTGGGGTGCCTTCTGTGCGGAGTCTGCATGTCCTCCTTGTGGTCGCGTGGGTTTCCTCCGGGTGATCCGGTTTCCTCCCACATCCCAAAGACATGCAGTAGGTGGATTGGATACTCTAAATTGGCCCTAGGTGTGAGTGTGTGCATGTGTGTTCCTTCTGTGGAAGGTTGGGCGCCGGGCTGGCAACTCGACACTGTAAAACTCCACTACCAATCATGAGCAGACAGATGATCCGTTGTGGTGACCCCTGACAGGGAAAAGCCGAAAGAAGAAGAAGAAGATTTGCAAATGAAGCCTAGGAATCAATGATTAGGTATCCTGTTTTATTTTACATTTAAGAAATATTTTGCCTTTTCTAAAGGTTCTCCTCTTTACTGACTGTGTCCCTATTCTTCCTGAAACAAACATCACTACAGATTCTTCCCCAGGTTCAGAGCACATCTTTCTCTGGTTTATCTACCACTGCAGAGAATTTCTAATCCAGTCTCTTTATCACATCTTTTACCTTTCTCTGGCACAAAATAAAATGCTAAACATCTGGAAAACAACACTCATTACTCCCCTTTTCTCAGACAACCTAAACCTCAAAACACCTCGCACTTTTGTCCTATTGCCATCCTTTTCCCTCTTGGGAAGGTGCTAGAAAAAATCATTTACACACACACACACACACACATATATATATAGCTATATATATATATATCTATATATATATCTATATATATCTATATATATATCTATATATATATATATATATATATATACACATACATACATATCTGTGTGTGTGTGTGTGTGTGTGTGTGTGTGTGTGTGTGTGTGTGTGTGCGTGTGTGTGTAGTCCCCATTTTCACACATTCTTGCTATTTTAGAACTTGCACTTTCAAGTCACAGAATTTAAAACTGTTACCACACAAGACCCATTCAAAGACTGCATTGTCCTCAGGTGTGGGGGCAGCTTTCATATTTCCAGGTTCTCATCTTCTCAGACTCCTATCCAAGAAGACTGAATGCTGTAATTAAATCAAAAGGTGATTCAACAAAGTATTAGTTTAAGGGTATGCACACTTATGCAACAATATACAGATAGCATATATATATATATATATGGGTCTATATTAGTTTGCCGAAAGATATTTCCAGGAAATCGACACCTAACCATTGAAAATCACATCCTGGATTTGCAGACTTTTCCCAGGGCAATCAAACAATTGCCCCACTGTACAACGGAACACATAACGCACTAAATCAAACCCATCCAAGTCGGGGGAGCACCCCCACCCCTCAACTCTATATATATATATATATATATATATATATATATATATATATATATATATATATATATATACCAACTCCAAGGTCGCACTACAGTGGAGAAAAGGGAAAAGTTGTGTAGTTGGCCAACTACTTCATTGCCCTAGGGAAATTCCGCAAATCGCTGAAGTGATTTTCGATGGTTAGGTGTCAATGAAGAGATGTTCACTGGAAATATCTTTTGGCGAACTAACATAGACCCATATATAATATAATATATATATATATATATATATATATATATATATGTACATATATTCTAAGAATAGAATCACCTAACAGGACAGTTCTAGGAACATCCCATTCCCTGCATTATGTGATCTCAGACTATGTATGTTTAGAGCTGTGTGAGGTACAGGGAGTGCATGGAGCCTATAGAAGTATACTTCGAAACTGGGGCAGTGATAATCATTACAGTGAGACTGTGCAACAGTTTAAATAGAGATGTCTTTCTGACCCTTGCCTACACTGTTGTGTGACCTAGGTGTTAGTATATTCAGAAATATCGAAGAGAAAATATACAGATGGGCTTCCCTCCCTTCAAAACATTATTTTTTGTTTCTATTAGAATTCCTTGGATGGGGTGGGATTCAACTATTTTTCAGTTGGTCTGGTTCTGATTAAAGGTCTTCCTATGAAACGTCATATACTCCTGTAGACATAGTTCAACTTGACTTTTCCCAGCAATTTTACATGTTATAACATAAAAGGTTAGCATTATAATTAGACAGGCTTTGTTTATGGCAAGACCATTAGTCCCTCTCCGAAAACAGGCAATACGACCAATTCTATCCCCACACAGTTTAATTCCTACTTTATACAATCAATATTATCTCTATTAGACACTAACACATCTGCCTCCCCCTCAATCTACCCCTTTCCAACCAAAACCACCCAGAGCTCCTTAAACTAAAAACTATTTTTGTAGCTGTAGAGCAACTATCATCAGACTACCTAAAAATGGCTGCAGATGTCATAGCCTTCCCTATGTCCATACTAATTAATAGGTCTATAGCAGAAAGATGCGTCCCATCAATGCAGAAAAAATCCTACATCATACCACTGCACAAAGGCGGCACATCTACAGAGTTTAATAACTACAGACCGATAGCGATTCTCTCCCCCCTCTCCAAAATATTGCAGAAATGTATCCATATGCAGCTGATGCAATACTTAACCTTAGATACCTGTCTCAGAAACACAACATGGCTTTAGACCCTAGAACAGCACCACTACTGCTCTGCTACATTTTACCAATATAATAAATCGACATAGAAACGATGGTCTGCTTGTGTCCGCCATGTTCTTAGACTTGTCAAAGGCATTTGATACTGTCTTGTACCAGCAACTGCTCATAGGGCTTTCATAATACTCCTTGTTGTGGTTCCTTAGTTGCCAATCTGGAAGCAATAAGCCGTTAAGTGCAACAAACCTACTCAGCCTTTCAACCAATTACTACAGGTGTGCCACAGGGCTCTATCCTGGTTCATCTACCATTTAATATATTTATTAATGACTTCTACACCTCCACTCACCATGCTAATTTAGTTCAGTATGCAGATGACTCACCATTAATATGTGCAGACTCAACAATAAATAAACACGAAGACATTACCCAAAAATCTTTCTCCTCTGTAGAAACCTGACTCAAAGAATCAAACCTCCTACTTAACCCCTAGAAAACTAAGTTAATGCTTTTCACGTCAAAATGTCACCAAAATCAAAAGCAATCTTTTACCATAAAGTCAGTAAATAATACTGTTATTGAAAATGTAACTCACAGTAAACTTCTAGATGTTATAATAGATGACAATCTCAAATATGACCAGCATATACTGAATGCCATAAAACCTACCCACCAGAAACTAGGCTCCCTTTATAGGATCAATGGATTCCTTACAGATACTGCAAGAAAAACTCCAGCCACCACCATCTTACTGCCAGCTCTCTTATACAGTGCTCCTATCCTAACAAACATAAACAATACTCAAAGAAAGAAACTTGCCTCCTGCTACAATAAAATAGCTAAATTTGCCACCAGTCTTCCTCATAGGAACCACCATCGTCTTAGTTTAAAGCAATTAAAGCGGCTTGAGTTGTAAAATTGTCTGACATATTCACAACTGACTATAGCACACAAACTCATTCATTAGCCAGAAAAATGCCCTGCACTACAAAACTTCTTACTACCCTACTGTCCAACAAAGGACCTCCATTCTTGTAACAAATTCATATTAATTACAAATAAGTCAAATAATGTTGTAGGAGACTCGCTCTACTCTCAATGCATTGCCAAACTCTAGAATAGTATCCCCATGCAAATAAAACTCTCCAACAAACTCAGTAGTTTTATACCACTGCTTAAACAACATCTTAACAAATCCTGGTCCTGTATATGCTCATCACAGGGCTAAAACTTTTTCACTGTACAATACTATCCAAATACTCTCCTTAAACATAATTTATTAATTTATTTATTTTATGTTTCTAAATGGGATAGTCCGAATGGGTGGGACACCCATTTTCAGTGCAGGCCCATGGGGAAAAAACCCACAGGTTACAGAGAATAAATAAAATTATAAGTATACAAAACCTGAGTTATGAACAACATGTTAAGAAAAACATTCTTAGCTATTTAAGATAATAATAGCCACACAAATGAAAAAAGAAACATCTTAATATTTAGAAGAACATAACCACAGTTCAGAAAAACATAATAAGATTTAGGTAAACATAGCAAGGGTTGTATATAGGATATAATTAAGAGTACATTTTAGTAGTTGAATGTAGAGGCAGGGTTAACTTAGTCAGTCTAAATATTTTGAAAGCATTGCACCTGGAAGCATAGGGTAGAGGCAGTGGTCAGCCAGGATTTAGACAACAGCAAAGCCAAGCCTTAACTAGGTGAGACTTGAGCAATGTTTTAAATTGTTGGTGGTTAGTGAACAATGTTTTAAATTACTAGGGGGTTATCTGTGGTTAATAGTGGTTGGGGATCAGATTCCATGTCCTGGAGATAGGATTGGAGTAGAACGAATTACCATAGAAGTTATTAGCTTTAGGCGACTTGCAGCAGAAGTTTGTCGGAAGATCTGAGTTGCCTTATGTTGGATTGGGGTTGAAGTAGGTTTTGGAGGGATGGACATTTTTCAATTTGATAAATTATGCTGTGGGATATTGTAATGTGAGTGAATGTAAGGAAGTTGGGCAATTCCAGCCGATTTAGTTGTTGTTAAGGCATTACAATTATGTAATCTATACAGAGAGTTGCTCGCAAAGCTAGCAGTCTTGTTATAGCAAGCATCTTGTTTTTCTAGGTCAGTTTTCCTTAAGATGATGAAGATGGCAGAGGCATAAAGGAGGGGAGACAGTAAATGAGACCTGGCAATAGATTGTCTAGTGAGGTCAGTGAGATATAGTTTTTATCTGTAGAGACAGCCTAATTTTGTGTGGACTTTTTTATTGTAGTTGACAGATGCTTATCAAATTTCTTATTATTATCAATTGTGATACCAAGTAGCTTAGTGTTTGGTACTGGTTCAGTCTTGGTGTTATTAGATGAGTAAATTTGGAAGGGAAGAGTGGTGGTCAGTGGGCTTGTTACTTGAGAAGTTCATTAGTTTTGTCTTATCGGGATTCAGTATTAGTTGAGAGGCAGTAAGCCAAGATAAAAGATTTTTTTCTTGGAGTTTAGCAAGTGAGGGGGCTGCACAGATGAGTATGGAGTCATCTGCATATTGTGTGATTGTGGCTAGGTCAGTAACACAGTGGAGCTTGTTTGAGAAGATATTGAATAGGAGTGGGCGTAAAACTGAGCCTTGTGGTACACCTAGTGTAACAGGTAATGTAGGGAAGAATTCATTTTGCCATTTTACTGATTGATGTCAGTCTGATAGGTAGTTGTGGAACCATTAAAGGGCAGAATGGCTTAGTTTTAGAGATTGCAGGTCATGTAGAAGTTTCTGGTTGGAAATGGTGTCAAAGACTTTGGACATGTCTAGAGTACTGATGAGACCAGTCGTCCATTGTTTCTGAGATGGTTAATGGTGTTTGTAAAGCTTAGAAGAACTGTGGTGTTGCTGTGGTTGGGTCAGAAGCCATGTTGTGTAATAGTTAGAAGATTATTGGAAAGTATGTGATTCATCAGTTGAGAGTGAATGCATTTTTCCAAAATGTTGGATAGAGGTGACAGAATTGCGACTGATCTGAAGTTAGAAAGGTCTGTACAGGTTCCCTTTTTGTGGAGAGGTATTATGTAGGATGTTTTCCAGATTTTGGGAACTTAGAGTTCAGTTATGGAATGGTTGATCAATATGGAGACTGGGTAGGCTATGATTTCAGTAGCTAATTTAAGGTATTGAGTAGGTAGTTTGTCAACAGCAAGGGTGGTAGGTTTAATTTTCTGGAGCATTCTTTTTATAGTACTAGTCTGTACAGGCTTAAAGAAAAAGTTTTTGGATGCTTAGTTTGATTCTATAGGGATTGTTAGTGCTGTAGTGCTATTTGATTTGGTTAGATTTAGTTTGGTACTTTTGTTGGGTTTCTATAAAAAAGGATTTTTTGTCTTTTTTTTCCCTGTTTTTTAGATTTGATTCTTAGTTGTCAGTAACAGTTTAGTGTGGTTGGGGTTTTATTAGACTGATATTGAATCCAAACTTTGTCTTTAGTTCTAAGAAGCAGTTTTGTTTTTTGCTTAGCCAGCGGGCAGAGTTTGTTTTTATTCTGATGCTTCAGAAAGGGGCTTGGCTGTTTAATATGTCCCGGACCATATCCTGGAAGTATTGCACTGCAGTATGTAGTGAGAGTGATAGCAGAGGGAGTCAGTTACATCATTGTAAGGCTGATATAAAAGTTTGAAAAGAGAATTTTTTTCTGTTGTGTATTTGCTTATATATAGCATTTTTGGAGAAGTGTAAGTTTTGTCTGAGGAGGTAGGTGGGTAGGTGGTCACTTATGCTATCTGGGAGACATCCTGAATGACTAACTTGTTTTTTTTTTGTTTTGTTTTTTGTATACTCGGGTTGGGGAATTTATTAGCTGGGAGTATCCGTATAAGTTTATGAAGTTTGTGGGATTATCTGAGGTGCAAGTTTGCCAGCCTAAGTTTAAGTCACCCATAACTATTGTTTCCTGAGAGAATGTTGTGGATGACCAGTGGAGGAAGTCTTTTATTATGGTAGGGTCATTGCCAGGAGGGATAATAATTGCTATTAGTATTATGAATTTGTTGGGGTTTAATTAGCCTAGTAAATAGCATCTTGGCATTATTTAGTTTTGGTGGGTTTGGGTCCAGATGTTCTAGTTTGAGTGTGTTTTTTTACATTATAGCTATACCACCACCACCACATTTACTTAGTCTGTCTAATCTATGAATGTCATAGCCTTGGGATAGAATCTCATTTTACTTAATGCAGGTTTTAGCCAGGCTTCAGTTAAGATAACTATGTCTGGGGGAGTAGAGAGAGAGGGTTGCATGACGTTCGTGAATTTTGTTTGAAAGGCTCCTAAGGTTCATATTTAGAAGTAATAGGTATGATTTTGTACAGGAAAGGTTGATGTTAGTGTTACTCTCTGGTGGGGGGCATAGCAGTATTTTGTTGATTTATTTTGGGACCTGGGTTTGAGTGTACATCACCACTAAGTTTAATAGTTGATTTTAGGGATGTCTGTCAATATTGATATCTGAGTATGGGTTTGGTGTGTTTATAGGGTAACTTGGATGGAGAATGTTTTTGTATATATTTGTATGTGAATAGTTCTATTTTGGTGATGTTGAGTAGGCTTGATGCTATATGAAAGTGTGTGATTTTAGTGTGGTGTAGTGAGGATGTAGAAATGGTTTGAGATGGGTAATTTGTAGTAAGTTAAGATATTAATAGGATGTAATGTCAGAGAATAAGAACAGAAGAATTAGAAGAAGAATGTGGAGTAAAAGCATGTTGTATAGCTTATTGGTGGCAAGTGAAATACAGTTAGAATAGGTTTTTGTTAGAGAAATGGTAGTGACTTAGAGATTATATTTAGTGTTCTGAGTTAGGTGAAAAGCTAGAATTGTGTTGGGAAAGTAAGGCTGTAAAAAGTAGTCTAGTATAAATATTTTTTTTATGGAGAAAGAGTAGGGAGGGTTAAGTATGTGAGTATAGAGGGAGGGGCTAGGAGCTTTGTGTTGTGGGTTATTAGTTTTAGGGTCCTTGATTCATAGATTGTAAGTGGTGGGAGTGATTTGTTTGAGTTAAATGTATGAGTAGTGGGGGTGGGTGGGAATTGGGGGTCGGGTAACAGCATGAGCCCAAGGGGCTATATTACCATATCGAGTGGTAATAATGCCGAACACTCATATAAGTGAATATTCACGAGAACAAACTTGTGTTTTTGGGGTCGTGGTACAGTGAGGATTTTAATAGTTGCCCTTTCCTCACTGTAGTGCGACCTTGGAGTTGGAATATATATTTAGCAGAGGGTGTGGGGGGCGCAGCCCCCCACAATAACAAGTTTGTTCTCGTGAATATTCGCTCATATGAGCGTTCGGCATTATTATCATTCGATATGGTAATATAGATCCTGAGCCCAAGTGTAGTGAGGGTGAGCAGATTAGGGTCAGACCCAGGCCACAGTGGTTCAGTAAAAAAACAATCAGTAAGTTCTTGAAGTTTTTGTTTGGCGAACTGTACCTGAACCAACCTATGGCAAAGGGGCCGCAGAAAACTCTGTTTAGATAACAGAGAATGTATAGAGTGGAGTTTGTTTGTCCATACAGAATTTTATAGAATACTAGACAGTTAATGAAAAGAAGTAAGAAATACTACTGGATGCAGAATAAATAGAGGCATAATGAATTAGCTATCTCAATATGCCTGACAGCTGTACTGAGAGGCAATTTCATAAAAATGCAATGATATATGCAGGGTCATACAACTAGAGGAAAGGGGTGAGGGGAGTCCCTAAAGACACTATAAGTCCCGGTGCAATAGTTAATTATGGGATACAAGCTTATGCTGATGCATACTAGATGCTTAGAACATACATTTCTTATTAGAATATGCTTAGCCCTGATGTTGCCATTTTACGGTTAGCTGTTGCACTTGCTTTGGAGAGAGGTTCTTGGTGTGGGGAGGATGTGAATTTCACTAGAGATGTCAGAAATGCAATCTAGGAAAAAAGAAGAGTCATGAGTTAGATATAGTTTAGAAGAAAAACTAATTCAACCTGTTACTGAAATGACAAAACATTTTTTATACATAATTTCTGCCTGTACAATCTGCTAAGTTGCATGTGTGCTTTCTCTTTAACTTCCACATCTGTAAAATCTTAGAATGTATATGGATAAATGTAACTACTGTTTGCGTATACATTTAAATAGAAATGTAGCTACTCTGTGTTTGACTGAAACTTAGTATAATGCAATGTAAGCAAATGGAGCTTTTCTGCCCGGGCCTCCATTGAAAATGGGTATTACCCAGTCGAATTTCCTGGTAAACAAAGATAAATAAATTATGCTTCCTAGTTCAGCCTAGAGGAAAAAACATCATGTTGGCATAAAGAATAGTAAGGAAATCACTGTGAGGTAATAAAGGTATCTACTGGGATGCATCAAGGACAACCCTTCTGCTCCTTTTAACATCTATCCCAGTGATACTGCACAGCGGCGGATAAGACAATATGAAGCTTAGGGCATAAGGGTTTGCATTACAGTGACATATGAGACTGAAATGGGATGTAGGAGAGTTGGATGAATGGTTAAATATGAGCTGGCCTGCAATCCACTACAAAGAAACATGAACTCATGCACCCCAGAACAAAACTTCCAGGTAAAAATGATGCTATTCATGGAGAAGTAGCCGTAACAACAAATGTTGAAAGTAACCTTTGGAGAATCATAACAAATTACGTAAAAGAGTGAAAATAAGGAAGCCATGTGAGAGAGCATTAAGGAATGAATATTGTTTAAAATGTTAATTAATAGCAAACAAGAATGCATTATGAGTTTTTGCAGGCATACGGTGAAACCTCTGTCTGGAGTGCAGTGTGCAGTTCTGGAAACATTATCCCCATAAAGACAAATATACAATGGAAGCAACTTAGAGGAGGAGAATGGATCCAACGTATGAGGTGTGTCCTTGTAAAGAGAAACTGGCGAATTGAATGCAAACTCCATCAAGGCAAAATTGAATAGAAGAAGCCATGGAAATGAATACATGCATCATTAAGGTAAAAAGGGATAGAAGAAGCTGTGGGAATGAATGCATACCCAGTCAAGGTAAAAACAGATAGAAGTAGCTGTGGGAATATACATAGAAAACGTTTTGGGAATATATGCATACACTGTTAAGGTAAAAATGGATAGAAAAGCCTGTGGGAATGAATGCATACACAGTCAAGGTAAAAAGAGATAGAAGACGCTATGGGAATTAATACATTTATTTATTTATTTAGTTAGTTGTTGTTGTTGATTCTTTCGGATTTTCCCGGTTAGGGGTCGCCACAACAGAACTCTGGTCCGCTAATGATTGGTAGTTGATTTTTACGTGCCGAGTTACCAGCCCTGACGCACAACCTTCAACGAAGGTACGCCCATTCACGCATGTCTCCACGCAGAAGATGCTCTAGCTGAGAATCGAACCGGACAGCATCTTACTGTGAGGCGACAATGCTACCGTAGCACCACCACTAGTTAGTTAGTTAATTTGATGTTTGTTGACTAGGATAGTCTGAATGAGCTTGCACCTTTTTTCAGTGGAGGCCCAGGGAGAAAAGCTCCACAGTACTAAGTATAAAATAAGAAATTTCACAATATAAATTAAGGAGGTAATACATTCACCATACACATTATACAAGTAACATGAAAATAATAAGCAATTAATAAATTCTAAATACGGGTTAAGTGAATAAAGTTATGATACACACAAGTAAACCTTAAATATAAAATGGAGTGAGATAGGTGAGTATTGCTATACATGAAATAGATAATTTGGCAAAATAGGCAATTCTAACAGGAGGTGAGTATTGAGAAGGTGTTTAGAAATAGATTGGAAGATGCAGGAGAGTCCCTCATATAGGTCAAGAAATGTTGTAGCAGTTAAGTAAGTTACAGTGTGCTGGAAAATGTGAGTAGGGGTGGATTTATGAGAGGTGGTGGTGTCAGATAGCCAGGGGCAAGAGATTAGGGGAATGCAGAGAAGTAGTTGACAGTCAGGGTAAAGTACAGGAAGTTAGAAGGATAGAAGACTAATGTAGGAGAGGAAGAAGTAAGAAAGGAGAAGGAGGGAGGCAGGGAGAGAAATAGAGTAGGAAAGAGGAAGATTTCAATTGGGATGATTGCAGTGACATCTCCAGGCTCTGTTTAGATAATTTCTAACAAATGTCTTGCAGTCTTGAGAATGGGCAATCTTTCTGAGGACCATGGGAAGCTTATTCCATGAAAGGGTAGGAAAGTAGCTGTAAAGATTTTATCTTAAAGATTTTTTAGGTTTATATATCCGTAGAAGAAATTGTTCTGAGCTTCTGAGGGAGCAAAGTGGGTTATAGAGAGAGACAAGGGAGGAAATGCTAGGGCAGGAGGTAGGCTTGTTAATGATGGTGTGGATAATGAGACAAGAATATAAGAGCTGATTAGGAAACTCCAACCAGCTTAATGTGTAAAGTGTGAGACAGTGGTGAGATTTTGGTGGTAGGTTAGCTGCAAATCTGACAACTTTGTTGTATGTGGTTTCAAGTTTAGATTGTAGAGAGGACTGTAAGTGAGTTAGGATGTGACAACAGTAGAAAAGGTTAGGGAGAAGGTATGCCTGGGTAAGTGAGATTCTGGAGTTGAGGGTAAGGGACTTTTTGTTCCTATAGAGTAGGCCAAGTTTTTGGTGAGTTTTCTTTATACAGTGGTGTACATGGAGGTCAGATTTAAGTTGGTCATCAATAATTACTTCAAGGAGCTTTGTGTGGGGTTTGGGTGAGATAGCAGTGTTGTTAAGGAAGGAGATGGTAAAAGAGGATTTAAGATGGAAGGGAGATTTCGGTAGGAAAAGGTGAGTTTTGTCTTTTTAGGGTTTAGAATGAGTAGGATGTTAGTAAGCCAAATTTCAGTGATATTGAAAGAGGTTTGTGTTAGGGTGAGCAGGTCAGAGGAGTTGTCAGCAATGGTGATGATGGTGGACTAATCTGTGTACTGTATGACGGGTGACTGAAGGCAGGATGTGTGTAGTTGATCAGTGAAAATGTTAAAAAGAAGGGGACTAAAAACTGAGCCTTGTGGGAGTCCCAATTTTATCAGGACGTAGGGAGAGAGAGTAGAGAGCCATTTGACGGTTTGCTGTTTGTTTGTGAGGTAGCTAGACAACCAAGAGATAGTGGTAGGGGAGAGGCTGAGTTGAGACAGTTTGAAGAGAAGGATGGAGTGGGAGACAGTGTCAAAGGCTTTACAGAGATCTAAGAAAAGGCAGGAGGCCAGTATATTATTGTCTCTGGCTAGAGAGATAGAGTTAGTGAAGGAAATAAGAGCAGTAGTGGTGCCATGGTGATGGTGGAAACTGTGCTGGGTAGGGGTGATAAGGTGTTCTTGAATGAGGTAAGACATGAGTTGCTTATGCACACAATGCTCAAGAATTTTGGAGAGGGGAGAGAGTATGGCACTTATGTCTTAGAAAGTTCTACTGAGTTTCCACCTTTGTGGATAGGTATGGTGTGGACTTTCTTCAAGAAAGTAGGGCAGTGGACTCACTGATAGAGAGGTTAATGAGTACAGAGACTGGGTATGCTATGGAGTTGGCAGCAGCCTTTAGGAAGAGAGATGGCAAGTTGTCTGAAGACGGAGAACAAGGTTTAAGTTTGAGAATATGATTTTTAATGTAGCTGGTAGGTATGGAATTTAGTGAGAGGGGGCATTTTTTAGTTGGAGGATGATTGGAGGTGAGGGATTGTTTGCTTTGGATGTTGCCATGACTTTGCTGATGGTATCTATGAAATAAGAGTTAAAGATGGAGGCAGTTTCCTGGGGTGAGTTGTTTGGGCAAGGGTTTGGTATTTTGGGGTTTCTGGGGTGGAGAATGTGATTGATGGTGTTCAAGAATTTTTTTGGGATTTTTAGATTATGTAGTCAGGGATGTGTGTATTTTTTTTTTTGCCAATATTTATTTGATTTTTGGCTAGGTTATGGAGTTCCCTATATTTTTGGAGGTGATTGTGTGATTTTGTTTTCAGCCAGAGTTTCCATTTGTTGTCTCTGTTTTGGATGAGGGATAAGGATTATTTGGTAAACCTGTATAGTTGAAATTCTCCATACCCGAAAACCCACAACCGCGAAAACCAAAATTGCGACCACACACACACACACACACACACACACACACACACACACACATACACCTACCTTACTACACTACAACAAGCAAAACAACACACACAAACACAATAAAACATACAAACACACCTACCCTACCTATAGGCAGGGGGACAAGCCCCTCTGCACCCCCCCATATGGGGGGCTGCATCCCCCCCCCAGCCCCCTACTTATATATACTAACTCCGAGGTCACACTAAACACACAAACATGCAAAAACCACCACTACACACTCACACACTAAAATTCCTACCCAATATCCTTTTGTAAACACCACTTACCTGAATCCCCAGCTAAATCCACAAACCGCACTGCACATCACGAATGCGACACCATGACAGTGGATTCAACATTTCCGCATTCAAGATAGTGCAGTTTCGCGTAACTGCACTTTCGACTATTCAGTCTCGAAATACTGAAATTCAACATTTCAGTATTTCGAGATTGTCTAGTGAACCCAAACACACACACACACATTTAGGTTTAGGTAGTGGGATAAGATAGGTAGTCTGAGTACATTATGGCTACACCTCCTCCTTTTTTGTGAGCTCTATCAAGGTGTAAGATGTTGTAGCCCGGGATAAGAAACTGTTTGTCAATGTTATGTGATTTCAGCCAAGTTTCAGAGATAGAGATTATGTTGGTGGAATACTGGGCTATCCAAGAGTGAAATTCAGTTGTTTTGTTGAGGATGCTGTGTATGTTGATTGAGTAAAAGGAGAGATATTTGAAGCTGGGGTTTGATCACTGCAAGAATGTGTGGGTTATGTTGGTGGGAGGTGATGAGTTGTTGTTTGGGCCTGGGTTGGGATGAATGTCACCTGAGGATCTAAGAGTGTTACAGAGGTGGAGTATAAGGGATGGGATGGGGTAAGATGGGAGAGATTTATGTTTGTATTTGTGATGAGGAAAGTTATTGGGAGGAAGTCTAATTTTGGGGAGACTGTGTTCTGTGCAGGAGAAGAGAGTGGGTGATACAAGATAGGAGTAATGTCTACCTGTGTTTGTAGTAAAAGAGGATGTTGGGATGTATAGATGAGGTTCAAGTGGAGTGTGATAGGAGGTAAGGTGAGAGAGGAGAAGAAAGAAAAGTGACAAGAGAAGAGTGAGAATCATTGTAAAGGGTGAGGAGTAAGATGTGGTGGGTGTTGTGTGAGTAGGTGGTAGAGGGTGAGTGGCTTAGATATGAATACATACACTGTTAAAGGTAAAAAGGGATAGAAGAGGCAGTGGGAATGAATGCATAAACCATCAAGGTGAAAAGGAATATAGGAAGTTTGGGAATGAATACATACACCATTATGGTAAAAAGGGACAGATGAAGCTGCTGATCATACTAAAGGAATGAGGATAGTCCAGGATGGTAACATTTTTCAGGAGACATCACATGCAGTTTAAAAATTATTGATGTCTGGATTAGGAGGCATGTGACTAAACACTTTTTTGCGGAAAGTGCTTAATGCAGTTTTCTTTCGAGCATTGCAGAATTAAACATATTGAGAGAATTCAGAGGTGTGTGGCACAGACATAAGGGAAGCTTATATAAAAAAGTGAATTAACTGGAAATATGCAGTTTAGTCAGTAGGAGTAATATGGCTGGATTTATTAAAGTGCTTGTTTTTATATGGGATTATATAAAATGGTTAAGTGGCTAAGAGGTAATAAGATAGAGTGCAACAAAAGGGATACACTGCAGTACCAAAGCTAACATATGGATACACCTAAAGTGTGTCCACTGAACATAGATAAGTAGATAAAGTACATACATATATTTATGAATTAGGTGAAGTAAGGCACAGTTCCAAAAATACTGCTGATACTTTATAGCAGATATCAAATTTTCTGTTGCATATTTAGCTCAACGTATGTAGTACACAGGTGAGGTACAAACAATAGCAAGCGGTTCTGCATATCATAGTTCAATGAATTCCCTACACAAAGCTGAAATGCACCAGACTGAATTATAAAATGTTGAGAACAAAATGCTGATTCAGAAAATACCAAAAGCATAATATCCTGAACATAACACTGCTATAGACTGAAGGATCATAGACAGTGGTAGGTAAGACTGCAACAGTATTGCCACAGTCACTACTATAAGCCTCTAAGTCCAAGTTTCTGTAGGAGGACACAGTCCTCTGGACACCCATTCAGATGAATGAGTGTTGTACTAATGTCCATGACTGAATGACACTGGAATGAGAGGAAATGAGTATTGGGGCATGGGATTAAGTGGATCTTGCATCATTTATATACACTGTTATAAAGACTGTAGTCTTTGGAACTGTGTTTTCAGGTTCAGATTGTATTTATATTTTGCTGTGTAAAAATTTACTGTCAAAATCAATACAGCTGTATTATTCTATTTTATTGTATATTCAAGAGTCATATCTTCAGGCTTCTATATCTCACTGTTGTGACTGCTAATGATTGTGGACTCAAGATTCTGATTTTTAGGATTCTAAGGTGGAGATGATATAGGCAACCCCGTTTCACACTCAGTAACAGAGAAACAGTATAGATATATTGTAGAGTGCAGGATGAGTCACATTAATATGTTGTGCTCTGTATCACAGTGATATAGTCAGGGCAGAGACATTGCCCCAAGAAACAGTTGCATGTTAGTTCTATATCACATGTGACTACACAAGTTGCAATGCTGTGCTGAACTGGAAATAATAGACTATATAAATATATTTTATCCTCAAGCAAGGTCATGGTTAGATAGTCACAGATCACAGCATGTATTGCCCACACCAATGAAATGAGGCTGAACAGCTGCAATGATCTACAGTGCATGCAAACACACACACACACACACACACACACACACACACACACACACACACACACACACACACACACACCTGCACATAGACACACATGCACACACAGACACCCACACACACATGCACATGCACACACACACTCACACCCGCACACAACCATGCACATATAAACACACACACACACACACACACACACACACACACACCAAAAATAAACAGCAAGAGATAAGATAGTGTGGTAATTAGTGCTTGATGTGTGTTGTCAGGGCTGTTGCAACATCATGTTATACCTGCAAAGGCAAACACAGCTGTTGATTTGGGTTTGGCTGCAAGATTAACTACACACACACACACACACACACACACACACACACACACACACACACACACACACACACACACACACACACACACACACACACACACACACACACACACACACATATATATATATATATATATATATATATATAAAAACACTATAGATCAGTCAGCATGATGAAAGCAGCTCACATTAAAAAACACTTTTCAAACAGATAATATTAAAAACAAACTCCAAAACTTAGAGAAGAAGAAAATAGGACATAGAAATATCTTAAAAAGAGAACTAACACGTGGTAGAGGGATAGGACTAGGTTATGGTGAATGGCTGGAAAAACAGCAATAATATCTAATTAGTTTGTAAAGATGGTTTCTAAAAAGTTCAAAATGTATAAAATCAAAAGTATTATATTAATTGTGTTTTATATTATATATATATTTATATATATATATATATATATATATATATATATATATATATGTATATATATCTAGAGAGAGAGAATACATGAAGACAAAAGACAGTCCAAGACACAAAGTTTATAATTCAAATTCATATTTATTAGCATGCTTCAAATTCTTTGCAAAGTACTATAAAGCTGTAATAAAAAGGTCAAAGTTCTGCATTTACATGTTAGTCTATTGCACAATTAACAGATCAAGAAAAGTAGTAAGCAAGGTAGAAAAAATGGATATTAATATACCTCTTAAAAACAAATCAGTATGAATACACCTGTAGCCACTGAGTTGGGAACTGCCAGAAAGCCAGGGATGTAGTAACTAGAATTTAAAAACAACACCCTAGGATTATAACTGCACTGCAGAAACCTCCAGCAGCTCCAGTAGTGTTTTGCACTTGCTGTTTACACAGTTTATAAACTTTCTATTAGCAATGTAAAACAATTATGTTATATTTAGGTTATCATGTCTTCTTTAGAAATGGTCCCTCACTCACCATCATGTATTTAGCAATGTAAAACAATTATGTTATATTCAGGTTATCATGTCTTCTTTAGAAATGGTCCCTCACTCACATCATGTATTTAGCAATGTAAAACAATTATGTTATATTCAGGTTATCATGTCTTCTTTAGAATCCTCACTCACATCATGTATTTAGCAATGTAAAAACAATTATGTTATATTCAGGTTATCATGTCTTCTTTAGAAATGGTCCCTCACATCATGTATTTAGCAATGTAAAACAATTATGTATATTTCAGGTATCATGTCTAAAACAATTATGTTATATTCAGGTTATCATGTCTTCTTTAGAAATGGTCCCTCACTCACATCATGTATTTAGCAATGTAAAACAATTATGTTATATTCAGGTTATCATGTCTTCTTTAGAAATGGTCCTCACTCACATCATGTATTTAGCAATGTAAAACAATTATGTTATATTCAGGTTATCATGTCTTCTTTAGAAATGGTCCCTCACTCACATCATGTATTTAGCAATGTAAAACAATTATGTTATATATTCAGGTTATCATGTCTTCCTCACTCACATCATGTATTTAGCAATGTAAAACAATTATGTTATATTCAGGTTATCATGTCTTCTTTAGAAATGGTCCCTCACTCACATCATGTATTTAGCAATGTAAAACAATTATGTTATATTCAGGTTATCATGTCTTCTTTAGAAATGGTCCCTCACTCACATCATGTATTTAGCAATGTAAAACAATTATGTTATATTCAGGTTATCATGTCTTCTTTAGAAATGGTCCCTCACTCACATCATGTATTTAGCAATGTAAAACAATTATGTTATATTCAGGTTATCATGTCTTCTTTAGAAATGGTCCCTCACTCACATCATGTATTTAGCAATGTAAAACAATTATGTTATATTCAGGTTATCATGTCTTCTTTAGAAATGGTCCCTCACTCACATCATGTATTTAGCAATGTAAAACAATTATGTTATATTCAGGTTATCATGTCTTCTTTAGAAATGGTCCCTCACTCACATCATGTATTTAGCAATGTAAAACAATTATGTTATATTCAGGTTATCATGTCTTCTTTAGAAATGGTCCCTCACTCACATCATGTATTTAGCAATGTAAAACAATTATGTTATATTCAGGTTATCATGTCTTCTTTAGAAATGGTCCCTCACTCACATCATGTATTTAGCAATGTAAAACAATTATGTTATATTCAGGTTATCATGTCTTCTTTAGAAATGGTCCCTCACTCACCATCATGTATTTAGCAATGTAAAACAATTATGTTATATTCAGGTTATCATGTCTTCTTTAGAAATGGTCCCTCACTCACCATCATGTATTTAGCAATGTAAAACAATTATGTTATATTCAGGTTATCATGTCTTCTTTAGAAATGGTCCCTCACTCACATCATGTATTTAGCAATGTAAAACAATTATGTTATATTCAGGTTATCATGTCTTCTTTAGAAATGGTCCCTCACTCACCATCATGTATTTAGCAATGTAAAACAATTATGTTATATTCAGGTTATCATGTCTTCTTTAGAAATGGTCCCTCACTCACCATCATGTATTTAGCAATGTAAAACAATTATGTTATATTCAGGTTATCATGTCTTCTTTAGAAATGGTCCTCACTCACCATCATGTATTTAGCAATGTAAAACAATTATGTTATATTCAGGTTATCATGTCTTCTTTAGAAATGGTCCCTCACTCACCATCATGTATTTAGCAATGTAAAACAATTATGTTACATTCAGGTTATCATGTCTTCTTTAGAAATGGTCCCTCACTCACCATCATGTATTTAGCAATGTAAAACAATTATGTTATATTCAGGTTATCATGTCTTCTTTAGAAATGGTCCCTCACTCACCATCATGTATTTAGCAATGTAAAACAATTATGTTACATTCAGGTTATCATGTCTTCTTTAGAAATGGTCCCTCACTCACCATCATGTATTTAGCAATGTAAAACAATTATGTTATATTCAGGTTATCATGTCTTCTTTAGAAATGGTCCCTCACTCACCATCATGTATTTAGCAATGTAAAACAATTATGTTATATTCAGGTTATCATGTCTTCTTTAGAAATGGTCCCTCACTCACCATCATGTATTTAGCAATGTAAAACAATTATGTTATATTCAGGTTATCATGTCTTCTTTAGAAATGGTCCCTCACTCACATCATGTATTTAGCAATGTAAAACAATTATGTTACATTCAGGTTATCATGTCTTCTTTAGAAATGGTCCCTCACTCACCATCATATATTTAGCAATGTAAAACAATTATGTTATATTCAGGTTATCATGTCTTCTTTAGAAATGGTCCCTCACTCACCATCATGTATTTAGCAATGTAAAACAATTATGTTATATTCAGGTTATCATGTCTTCTTTAGAAATGGTCCCTCACTCACCATCATGTATTTAGCAATGTAAAACAATTATGTTATATTCAGGTTATCATGTCTTCTTTAGAAATGGTCCCTCACTCACATCATGTATTTAGCAATGTAAAACAATTATGTTATATTCAGGTTATCATGTCTTCTTTAGAAATGGTCCCTCACTCACCATCATGTATTTAGCAATGTAAAACAATTATGTTATATTCAGGTTATCATGTCTTCTTTAGAAATGGTCCCTCACTCACCATCATGTATTTAGCAATGTAAAACAATTATGTTATATTCAGGTTATCATGTCTTCTTTAGAAATGGTCCCTCACTCACCATCATGTATTTAGCAATGTAAAACAATTATGTTACATTCAGGTTATCATGTCTTCTTTAGAAATGGTCCCTCACTCACCATCATGTATTTAGCAATGTAAAACAATTATGTTACATTCAGGTTATCATGTCTTCTTTAGAAATGGTCCCTCACTCACCATCATGTATTTAGCAATGTAAAACAATTATGTTACATTCAGGTTATCATGTCTTCTTTAGAAATGGTCCCTCACTCACCATCATGTATTTAGCAATGTAAAACAATTATGTTATATTCAGGTTATCATGTCTTCTTTAGAAATGGTCCCTCACTCACATCATGTATTTAGCAATGTAAAACAATTATGTTATATTCAGGTTATCATGTCTTCTTTAGAAATGGTCCCTCACTCACATCATGTATTTTCAAGCAGAAATATAACATTTAATAAGAATTACAAATTTATATCTCTTTATCTTACACAAATTACTCCAAACAAAATATACTGCGAAGCTTTGTTGTGTAAAATAAAGATATTCTAAAGTGACTTAACATTACAAGAAGACATAAATATTGCTCTTAATCTCAGATCAGATGCCATATCTAAACTGTACCTACAATTTAGAATTGTACTGCATAAAGGGACTCGGAGATGTGTAGGATTCTCATCTGACAGAGGTACACTGGTATTTATATAACCACCAGGAAGCATATGCCATGTCTTTCCTTCTCATTGTGGCTTTGCCTTGGTCTACATTCATTTTTTATTTAATTGCTTCCATACTGTTTGTTAACTTTATAGGTAGACCAACCCAAACTAACCCTTATAAAACTTATGACTCAGGCTAAAAGGCAAATGGAGCTACAATCAACCAATTAAGGAAATTAATAAAATGCACACATAAACCACTGCTACACAAAGTACAGTTAATATACAGAATACAAACTGAACATAAAAGGAGCTAGATTAGCAATTTTTTTATTCAATGTTCAGTAATATATAACCTGTCTATTAGTAGCCTTATAAAATTAAAAGTCCTTATAAGACATTGAACTTGTAGTAATAGGGTATGTGAAGGTAATAGTGTAGTGGTTATTACACTTGCTTCATACGTAAAAGGTTCTGGGTTCAATTCCTAGTGGAAGCTGTTCATTTACCTTTCATTATTTTTACTGTTTTACAATTTTATTTGTTTATCTTTTATTAGAACATTTACTGGGGTAATAGAATGCTATATTTAATTATATTATATTAAATGGATTGGTTTTATTATATTGTTTAAATTTTTAAAAATATCCATGATATATAATATATTTTTGAACTTGAATACTGCTGCTATCTGACCTTGTTTTAGGACATACTGTCGCTTTAAACTTTTTGAGTCTGTTTCAGGATATGATGTCATCCTTACAGGGTTTAAAACAAACTGGGCTGTTTTAAAATTTGTATCTGATGAAGTCTCTGTCATTTTGGAATATTGAGAACAAAGCACTTATATATTTTATTGTTTATTAAATAAAAAATGTGATTGGTGGTTTTAAGAAGTGGTCTGCCTCCTCTACACTCATTTTTGCAGTAATATAGTAGCTGTAGGGCACCCCATCTCCATGCCCATTGCCATAAAACTTAAAAATAAATAAATAAATAAAAAGGTATTGTGCTATGGGCAATTAATATTGGTACCATTGCCCATAGCTCTATCTGATTTTCTGCCATGAAAAAGTGAAAGAATATCCAATCACAGTAATGTACTTCAACTTGTAGCTTTCAGACACTAAGCTTTGTCCCTGCCTCCACTAAACCACAGGAATGATCATTTGAATGCGATCAGCCTCAGCCTGCCATTTGATTTATTAGACTCCTTGCCAACCATAACTCTCAACCTTCTATCTGCAAAATGTGGAATCTCACACAGTGTGGAACAAATGGACAAAATAACTTCAACTAGTAATTTCAAAGCATGGTTAATAACAGCTTCTTAATATTTATTAAACATTGTTTTGATAATGTAATATGATACAGTATTATTTACCAAGCCTACTTGTTAAAAAAATCATAACAATGAAAGTTGTCTCAGACCTCTTCAGTGTGGAACAATGTGAAATATTCAAACTGAGGAACATTCTTTGTAATGAGGCATAGTTCAGAACTATATTTCCTCTCCTCCTCAAGCAGACAGGCAGCTCTGGTGATCAGCTGTGATCACCAAAAGGGGTAAAAAGCCACAGAAATGTATGCTGCTGCTGCTGCTACAGAGGGATGAGGGTACTAATACACGTCCCCTATTAGATGATCGAGTTTTCACAAACTCGAAATTCACATGGTTGAGACCATATGATCGAGTTTTTGAAAACCTGAAGCTTTTTAATGGAGATTCCAGTACAGTGAGGATTGGGAAATTTACCCTTTTCCCAACTATAGTGCGACCTCAGAGTTGGTATATATAATTTGCAGGGGGTGTGGGGGGGTGGAGCGGCACAGCTTGCCCCTGCAAAAATGTAAAAAAGGTAGATTTTTGTGGGAATTTTTTTTTTTTTTGTTTGAGTTTTCAGAAACTTGATCATATAGTCTCAACCTTATGAATTTCGAGTTTCTGAAACCTCGATCTTCTGACATAGACGCACTAATACAGGGTATCATACCGCTAAGCTGTCCCTGATTTTGTAGAACATCCCTGATTTTTGTTGCATATTTGTTGACCTGTCCCTGACTTTCTGATAACTCATCAAGGACAATACACAAGATAATAATGCCAGATACTAGAGTTTAATACTACTTATTGTACAGAAAATGCATGTTAATGCAAAACACATTGATCTGTTAATTATATAAGTGAATTGGAGTCACATTTTAAAATCATCCCCAAAAAAGCCTCCACACTTCCATTGGTTTTGTTCACTATTATTTTTGGTTTTATTCAGAATTCTTGTGCAAAGAAAGTGAGACATATTGCAGGGAACCATACCTCCCATCTGTCCTGAATTTTACAGAACTTCTCTGATTCTGTCTCGTATACTGTAGCCATCTACTAGACACACCTTGCATCTGGTGTCTGTATACTATAGCTGTCTAACAGGGACAACCTGAATCTGGTGTCTGTATATTATAGCTGTCTACCAGAGACAATCTGCATCTTGTATGTGTATATTATAGCTGTCTATCAGAGACAACCTGCATCTGGTGCCTGTATGTTGTAACTGTCTACTAGAAACAACTGCATCTGGTGTCTGTATACTATAGCTGTCTATCAGAGACAACCTGCATCTGATGTTTGTATACTATACCTGTCTACCAGAGACAACCTGCATCTGGTGTCTGTATTTTGTAACTGTCTACTAGATCCACCTTGCATCTGGTGTCTGTATACTATAGCTGTCTACCAGGAACAACCTGAATCTGGTGTCTGTATATTATAGCTGTCTATCAGAGACAACCTACATCTGGTGTCTGTATGTTGTAACTGACTACTAGAAACAAGCTACATCTGGTGTCTGTATACTATAGCTGTCTATAAGAGACAACCTGCATCTGGTGTCTGTATGTTGTAACTGTCTACTAGAAACAACCTGCATCTGGTGTCTGTATACTATATCTGTCTATCAGAGACAACCTACATCTGGTGTCTGTACAGTATAGTTGTCTACTAGAAACAACCTGCATCTGGTGTCTGAATGTTGTAACTGTCTACTAGAGACAACCTGCATCAGGTGTCTGTATACTATACCTGTCTACCAGAGACTACCTGCATCTGGTGTCTGTATATTGTAGCTACCGCCCAGTGATACCTAGGTTTTCCCTCTGGCTTCAAGACCAACATTTCAGCCTTCTTTTACTTTTTCTTATCAGTCCCCTCATCAATAGTGCCTTTTATCCAATTCTAAATATTCAGTGCTACCCATCTCACACATTTTCTTGTCCTAGACCTTCTATGAGCTTAATCAATATATCAGCATATCCCAGATCATATCCATCACTGCCAATGCTTTGCTTTATTTATTTATTCATTTATTTATTCCTTATTAACTGGGTTAGTCCTACTAAGCTAGTCTCTTTTCATGGCAAATCCAAGGTGTTATTTATCCTACTAAGGGAAATTTGACCAGGACATTGGATAACTTCCTTTACTGTTTTTGATAGGTGCCATGGAATCTTTTACATCCACCTGAGCTACCACAAAAACTCAAGCAGAGCGGGGCTCAGTTTAACATTTCAGCCAAATGATGATACACCCAGGAATGCAGCACTCCCCCTTCTGATGCACTCCATTGTCAGCGATTGATCTCCCTGGGTCAAGAATAGCACCACCAGCCTTCTGTATTAAAGGTGAGTGTGCTACCTGTTGCACCACTGACACTGCAGTGCTATGTGACAATATCTACACTTCTCAGTACAAGTACAGCTTTACTTTATTTTATATGGATTTCAGGCATAGCAAAGCACCAACCTCCACTCATCCATTCATTCCTTACTTCCTTCGTTGTCTATCGTACCTGCATGCTACTCTTATCCCCAGTTTTGTATTAAATAGGGCTGTTGTTTTTAATATATGTTAACCTGGTTTTGAAAATACCCTTAACAACCAGCTTTAGATATAGCTTAACACAGGAGTCAACCTCTTATCATTCCATGTTATTTCCTTTTTCACTTATTATTCCATAGCATTGCTTATATCATTACCCCCCTTAGACGTTATTTGAATTCTACAATTCTCATAGTCACTGTTGTAGTTGACTTAGCATTGTCTGCATCTCAGAGAAGGTTTTTGTGCTGTTTATCCCCACAAAAAAGCCTCCATACTTCCATTGGTCTGCAGCTCCTACTGTTTCAGCCCACAGGTTATTTATCTTCATGTGCACAAACAAATGGATTTTATCCTCATGTGCATGATCACAGAGGGATTATCCTATCATTTTCTGACTGTTTTCACTATGCCATTAATTGCTGTGTCTAGCATGAAAGCTGGCATAATATTTTTTCTTCAAACATCTTTATTAACATCAGATATTACATAGTAACAAGAACACACATTCATTTATAAAAGAGAAAGCAAACAATTATAAAGATTTATTTCATGCATTACACAATATGATTTACATCTTAGTAATTATTATTCAATTTAACATTACATAGAGAGCTCAAGTCATGTCTTCCCTGTAATATCACTTCTTGAACATAATTCTGTAAGTATTGTTCCTACAACTTCCATTTATTTCTATGTAGTTTGCGTCTTCCCTTTTCTAAAGATCCCACCTCCAATTCTCACATTTCCTTTGCAACATTCAATAATTTTGTTACCCTTATTTTTTTTTTTTATTCACATTTTCTGACAATTATTTTTTGTTTTGAGCAGCTAACAACATTAAACTTAGTGAGGGCTTATAGTGTATACACAATCCAGTTTTTTATATGCCAGCTCAAAATAATCATTTCCTTAGTTAATAATAATTTGCTTCCCCAACATTTCTGACAAAGTACCCTGTAGGGAATTTCTAAAATCTAGCATCTTATTGTACTCCCAAAACACATCTTCCCAGGTACCCCTCTTTTCCTTTGAACCTCCATCAATTGCTGTCAACCAATATAAAAATTATCTGAAGTCTACTTGAGGTAGAAAAATACCTATGCAAATACTTCCATGCAAAAGTCCTACATCTCCTAGATCATGTTGCTTATTTGGTAACAATATTAATATTCTCCAATTGTTTCCTTGTATATGGCCTTTCCGTTCTAATTTTCCCATCTTTTCTAAACTTTTCTGATTAATTTTCAAAGTTATCATGCATTATTTTATATGCCCTACTTTGTTTGTGTCTTTCGGTTTTTCCCGGTTAGGGGTCGCCACAGCGGAACTCTGGTCCGCTAATGATTGGCAGTAGAGTTTTACGTGCTGGCTTGCCGGGCCTAACGCACAACCTTCAATGAAGGAACGCCCATTCACGCATGTCACCACACAGAAGACGTGCTGAGAATCGAACAGGCAACGTCTAACCGTGAGGCGACAACGCTACCGCAGCACCACCACCGCAGTACATATTTTATATGCCCTACTAATTATCCATTTTGTACTGTAGTTTATGTTCTAGGCTCAACTCAAACCCAACTAGAACTGTTTTTTTATTGAACACTACCCCATTCATTTATCTGTGCCTGTGTACTCTGTTATCAATCCCTATTATGGAAAGCAGTATCTAACCCACAGTCCAAACTCCTGTTTGGCCTTATCCAAGTCTATGACTTTTCCCTCCCTAATTATTTGCTCCCAATACATTTGCTTCTTTGCTAATTTTCTCCAATAAATTCCAACTCCTTCTTACCTATTTTCTGTGTCCCTACTAAAAGATGGTATAAACTTAACAGTACTAGTGGTTTACCAAGTTATACAATCAACCTTTTATCTGCTATCAGAAGACTGCAGGTTCTATCCCTACAAAGGCACTTGGATTTATGCTCCAGAGATAATACTTCACAATAGCATAAAGGAATGCTGCACTTCTAAGGTGCAGTTTTTTGCATGAGATATTAAACAGAGTTCCTGTCTGCCTGAGTTGGTGACAGATTATGTGGCTGCTAAAAAACCTATGTCACTTATCAAAATGAGCACTGGAATTTTCCTGGTGTTTTGTTCAAATTTCCCCTATCTGTATAAATACCACCATGGGTCTCCCCTAAATGTATGCCATAAATCTAGTGGGACTAACCTGGACATCAAAAATCTTATCAGTCATTCAATCACCACCCAATAAAACTCACAATCTCTCTATTTCCGGGAACCTAACAAAATGAAGTGAAATCTCCCATTATAAGTTCATCTGGTGTTCTGTCAGCCTGATCTTCCTTCACCATATCCATTTCACAGCATTATATATGCATTTATCTATTGTGATGTTATTCATCATATGTTATAGCCATTCCAGCAGCAGAGGAATATCTCTTTCTTTACTCTTACTGTGGCGAGTAATTTTGTCCCTGGGAACATAGCAATCTTCCATCTCTGTATTTACCCTGCTGTAATTTCTGTTCCCTTACCTTATGAAGTCTTACTCTGAAGTTAACATTATCTATTTTGTTGTAAAGCCTCTTATTACTTCTGTTGACTCATTTTCCCCACTCTTTCCTTACTATAATTCATTTCTGGAAGCTGTTCCCACTCTCATCTCCTCTGTTTAGTGCTAGTGAGCACTAGAAGATCAAACTGAGACGTTCCTCTGCTTAGACTGCTACAACTTGAGTTACCCTCTCTCTATCATATCTTCCTGCCTGCTTTATGCAGTTTTTTTCCATCCTTCTTTTAAAATCTACAACATCTGGGACAAAACTATCATTCTCAGGAGAACTTTCTGTGTATTTTGTTGTATTCTACCATTATTATATACCTACTCTGTTGCGTTTACATTGTTCATCTAAACACCTAAGCAATGGACAAGATGTAAGTTCATCTTTCTACTTTCAGTTCTGTTGCCAGTCTATTAGCATTAGGTGTCCTAAGGCAGAATACTAAATGCCTTATGCTCACAGATAATAAACATATTCTCAACACTAATAATTTAATCTATGAAAGGTGTAAATAATAATTACTCTGTAGACTTCTCTCTCACCTAAAAAACTTGCCCTGTGAACTCCGTATACCTTCCCTACAGTCGTGGTGAATAGACCATTTTCAGTCATGACCCAGTCCAGCTAGGCATTCACAAGTTTTAACAGATAGTTAAATTCTTTGTTATTCTGGCATATGAATGACTTAATGGACCACTATAGGCAAATGATGAAAAAACATATGGGGGGGAATTCAATAAAGCTTTCACAGTCATTTCTTTCCATGTGCACATCACCAGGCACAGCAATCTGACTTCCCAAATAGCATGGTTTTCCATTGTTTTGGTGCTTACAGAAACAACCAGTCGAAGCAGGCTTCCAAACTCTTTTCCCCTATGTGGCCTGCTGATGTCATCTACCATAAGATCACCTGCAGTCCTATTAAAATCCTACTTGTGCTGTGGTGCATATAGTAAGTACTGTAATCGGTAGTGTGTAAACCTAGATGGATAGGGGTTCTATCCTCACTGTAACCAACTTGGTGTGGATGTCTCTGTAAAGAACGGTGTAAGGGTGTATCCTACACTTTCTTCTCAGTAAACTCCATGTTGTGGCACGCAATCACATGCACTTATGCGCAATTATGGAAACTTTCATGGAATGCAAATTTCAGCATAAGTAGCTGAAATTTATACTAATGAAGTGAAACAACATGATGGAGGGATCCAACAACCATAAATATAAGTGTGTAGACTCCATGTCCATGTTGATAGTGGATCAAGGGCATGTAAAAGTCCAAAAATATGGACAGAATTCCTATGAAAAGGTAACACACATATAATGGGCAATGTATACACTGCAGGTGTCCAAAAGCATCAGGGGTGGGCATGTCAGATTACTATACATTTTAATTCTTTTTTTACCTCATGTTTGCGCAGTGTACGACTTGCCGCAAAAGGTTTTAACTATGATTACCAGAGGAAAAGAGGAGTATAATGTACTGTAACCGTAGGTAAAGTAATACCCTGCTTTGTGTCTTTAAAATTTTGCTCCTGTGCTGTTGACCAGCTTACATGGCTACGAACTGTATAGATTCCAGGCTGTCAGCACAGTTATTATGCAAATGAGTGCAAAAATCAGTCGATTTGTTGAATCACAAAAAGCAAAAACCATGTAGGGATGTTCAAATCATGTAGGCTCCTCCACAGTGTTTACATTTCCAATGGATGTTTATGACATTGGGGGTGTGTGTCAGGTCACTTTTGTGTATTGCACATGTTTGTGTAGTGCGCCATTTGCCGCAAATGGTTTTGGTGATGCATACCCTGTTTGCGCAACTAGATCACCCATGTATCAGACATGAGCTATACATCCAAAAATAGAAACCAGATGCATTCAATTAATATTGTTGAACACTGCTGGGTATCAAAAAACCTGGTAAGTGGGGCCGCACTCTACTAATACTCCCAAGTATGGAACTTTGCGTAACTACTCCTGTTTTGATAGGTGTTAAGTATTGGACTGGAGTGCACACGGTCCTGGGTCCTAGTACAGGGTATGCCAACTTTTCTCATATTGTTCTGACATTGCACCTTATACAAATAAAGTGTAACTTGCAGTAATTAGCCTTTTCTGTACTTTTCATGATAACAGGGATGAAAATATAAAATTTTGACATGGCTTACCTTCATTATGCACAGCTGCTCTCTGCTGCACGATGGTGCGCACAATGGACT
The DNA here is from genome assembly GCF_019279795.1 of Protopterus annectens. Lineage (NCBI taxonomy): Eukaryota > Metazoa > Chordata > Ceratodontiformes > Protopteridae > Protopterus > Protopterus annectens. The sequence continues at coordinate 239,533,541 of NC_056742.1, forward strand.
ACTGTGCACTGAAGTAGGACCATTAAATCTTGTTAATCATTTCCTAAGTATGTGAATTGCATCTTAATTAGCCCATCCCACATGGTGGACCTACCCAAGAAATGTATAAAGTATGCATACAGCCTGCATTCTGATTTTCCCTCGATACTTGAATACCATTGGAGTAGAGATGTGGAAATTTTATCTGAGATAATGCTAGGGGCTGCTGCAGCCATTCTACATTTGTAAATTCTAGAGGCTGAAGTAAATGCTGGTGGTGCTGCTGACAATAAGCCTAGGCCGAAAAGGAGAATCGTGTTCATGCCCAGGGTAACCTTCCAGGTGTTACATGAGCTGGAGATTGTAGAGTACTACAGAGTGGACAGGGACATAATACAAGAACTCTGTGAGCTCTGCTTCCCTCAACTCAGAGTCACATCCAACTGAGGGGAACCCATCCCAGTGGAAACTAAGGTATGTGTAGCCCTTAGGATATTAGCTACAGGTACGTTTCAAAGATCAACTGGGTACATGATGGAGGGGGTGTCACAGGCATCAGCATCCAGGATACTCCACCAGTTCCTGGATGCTATCCTCCTATATGCCGCTGAGCACATATCTTTTCCCCTTTCCCCTGAGGAGAGGACCAGCAATATGCAACAGTTATACCATGTAGCGCACTATCCTGAAGTACTGATTGCCATAGATTGCACTCATGTACATATCAAGGCACCACCTGGTGAGCAGGGTAGAATCTACATTAACCACAAGGGATACCACTCCATCAACTGCCAAGTAGTGTGCAATGCCCAGGTTATTATTTTAATTAGGTGTGCTGGCAACCCTGGCAGTTATCATGACTCCCATATCTGACACACATCACAGCTCTACCAGATGTTTGCTGGGGGGAACATCACATAGGACCATTTACTGGGGGATGCAGGCTATTCCCTGGAACCATGGATGATGATACCCATCAGAAATGCACACACACCCATGGAAGAATGCCATAATGAGGCACACGCATCCATGGAAGAATGCCATAATGAGGCACACACACAAAATAGGAACATCACAGAGTATGTGTTTGGGCTTCTGAAGTCATGGTTCCAGTGCCTAGATATATCTGGTGGAGCCTTTCAGTATACTCCATGCACATGTATACAAATATTCAGTATTTACCATGTTCCACACTCTGATCCTGCAGAAACAGCTGCAGCAGGATCAGCAAGGGGAAGGGACACACATCCCTCCACCAACATCTGGGTCACCACAGTCACAGGAGGACTCAGAGGAACCCCCACTGCTGTCCCTATAGGCAGACATAGGTGTGCCCATTATGCCCTTGCTTTGGCTAAGAGAAAACACATAGCACATTCACTGACCACTTAGGGACCTAGGGACTAATACCATACTCCTACTTACATACATATATTAAAATGATGCCAGGCAACTCACACAACCTGTACCTATCCATGTATTGGCTGTGTACTGCTTGCACCAGACAGATTCAGCCCTGAACTAAAGTTGTGTCAACCACTACAATTGCAAGGTAGATCCTTAACCTACACTGTATTCTTGAAGAGTATTATGACATATCCTTGTACCCATGAACTTGGTACAGTATGCAAGTAAATAGTGTTGTATTTGTACAGAAAATAAATTAACATGTGACTACAGACACTATTTTACTATTATGTGTCTATTTGTAATTAGTAGGCCTCATGCATGAAACATTCATACAGTCCTACTACAGCAGGTTAGTGGTACATCATTCAAAAGAGAAGTTAGAAAGTGAGGCTACACAGTGCAGTGTCTGACTTTAGACTTGTTTGTATCCTAACAGTAAATGTGGTTTGTTCCCCTTCCCCCCCAAAACAGAAGTGTCCCCTTGTAACTGCCATAACAGTAACTCAGATATGTTACCCCCAAATCCATGGTATATCGGTGTTTGTCACAGTTATTATCCTCCACATTTTCAGGACAATAATACAGATTTTATCATACAATGTATGTGTTAGGTAACCGATGAATAAGTGTGTACATTGTTATGCAGGTGGTTGTGTGATGAATGACCCAAGTTCTGGCAAGCTGCTTCTGTGGCCAAAAGGACTAAGGAAGTTTTGGAGGTGTACTGGCATTAGTTGTGTGTTTTACAGAGTGCCACTCTGTGTCCCATACTGTTATCAGCTTTGTCTTGTCTTAATTCCACATTTGTGTGGTGCACTGCATGTATAAACTTTTGGTAAGGCTTAGCTGGTTTGTGCGGAGCACAACATTGCAGAAACAGTGAAAGAGGAAATACAGTTTATGTCAGACTACCAACTACAGACACTGGATACATTCAATTATTGCCATTAGTACTTGGGAAATCCCAGCCTGGAGTAGAGATAGGAATGGGCTGTAGTAACAGGTATATATTACATAATAATAAGTCTCAGATGTGAGCAATGTGCCTTGCATTTGCGCACTGCTTACCTATGCACAAATAGGCAAAAAAAGCAAATGCGCATGTGTGTACCCTTAGTTAACCATAGAGCAAATCTGATGCTTCTCATGCTATTGCATTTTATATATATATATATATATATATATATATATATATATATATATATATATATCCCCTACATACCTCTCAAGCTGTTAGAGCAGGAAATCTGGACAAACCCACAAATAATGAGGGACAAAGGCCCTAAAATAGGGGCACTTTATAAATATTGCTCTTACAAACTTAGAAAGTTGTTAAAATAGCAGGTGTTGCATTAGTCTGAATTTTCTGAAGGGTATGATGTCTGAAATTCAGATGTCTGCCATTATTTTCTGACTTCATTTCTCAATGATTTGCCATTGATTTTCCAGAAAAACACAATTTTGTGAGAAACAGGCCAAAAATATGTGTCAAACATCTGGACATTCTGCAAAAAGCTGGTCAGTTGAGAGGTATGGTGCCCTATCATTCTTAGACCCCATGTCTCCCCTAAGACTACATGTGGAAACATTGCAAACTGAGGGCACAATATATGTTCATATATTGACAAGCATTCCATTTGTTTCTCCACCAGCAACAACACCAACAATCACAACAACTCTGGGTCACCTTGATTTTTCCACACATACACCAACCACTGTACAAGCTATAATATATAATGTGTGCTCCCTCATGGACAGGGCCAGTTAATGGTGCCCACAGGCTTGTTTATCCAAACACAAACAGGCAAATGTGCTCAATAAGAGTAATGTTACGCAGCTAGGCTACTAAACAGTATTCATCTGCTAGGCTACTAGCCTCAGATGACACTATAAGCAATGTAACTATGCAGGCCTCCCAAGCTGTTGCTCAAAACATGGCTTGGTTATGTCATCTAGTATAAGTTCACCTGCAGTCCTACATAAATTAGACTTGTGCTGCAGGGCATGCGTTAAGTACTGTGATCTGTAGTCTGTAAACTTAGATGGGTAGGGGTTCTAATCTCACTGCAGTCAACTGTGTGTGTGTATAAACAAAACTGGAAGTGTGTACCCCAATCTGACTTCCTAAATAGCATGGTTTTCCATTGTTTTGGTGCTTACAGAAACAACCAGTTGAAGCAGGCTTCCAAACTCTTTTCCCCCATGTGGCCTGCTGATGTCATCTACCATAAGATCACCTGCAGTCCTATTAAAATCCTACTTGTACTGTGGTGCATATAGTAAGTACTGTAATCGGTAGTGTGTAAACCTAGATGGATAGGGGTTCTATCCTCACTGTAACCAACTTGGTGTGTATGTCTCTGTAAAGAACGGTGTAAGGGTGTATCTTACACTTTCTTCTCAAATGGCATGGTTTTGCACTGTTTTGGTGTTTGCACAAACATCCAGTAAAACTAGGCCTCCAAACTCTTGTCTCCCACATGGCCTGCTGATGTCATTTACCATAAGATCACCTGCAGTTCTAGTACAATCAAATTGTGCTGTGGTGTGTGCGTTAAGTACTGTGATCTGTAGCCTATAAACGTAGATAGGTAGGGGTTCAATTCTTGCTGTAGTCAACTGTGTGTGTGTGTGTGTGTGTGTGTGTGTGTGTGTGTGTGTGTGTGTGTGTGTGTGTATGTATGTGTGAGCTACTGGTGGATGTTAAACAGAGCATTTTAAAGCAGCCTAAAGGACACTGTCCTCTTGTCTTCAACAGACACTGCTGATGTCATCAGTGATATCAGATTAATGGATATGTATACGTCACAACAGGCCATAGTCACACACTGCCCTGGAAGATGGTAGATGTCATCTCATCCTATATAAGACAGACAACAGTGACATTTCTGTTATTGCATGCACACACATCATGACATCTATTTGCAATGGTAATGGACAGGTTAACACATGAGATCACATTAGAGTCCCCGTGGACCATGATGTTTGCAGATGATACTGTGATCTGTACTGAGAGTAGGGAACAGGTTTAGGACAAACTTTAAACACATCAGCAGACAGTATATCAGAAAACACAAATAAGCCAGCACTTCACCAGTAATTCTTTAATTCACAACGATCTGGTACCTCGGCAATTCACCTTCATGGATCACATTTCATCCAGGTATAAGCATAGTATATATACACATGCATATATCCCAAAATCGCAAGTATCATTATTCAATTAATTAAATAATTAAATAATTAAATATAGCAGCATTCCCTAATTTAAATTGACCACAATCAGTTTCATCAATAAATATCATTATTAATATATAATTATATACAATAATAACATTAAATAACAATCAAACATTTAAATAAATTATTAAATAAAATGAATATACTTAATTATATACCCAATTCCTGATACATACCATATGGCTTTAAAGTATGAAAGTTAAGAATCATTCTTGTTTCTAACTGTAATAATTTAACTACAATATCACCACCTCTATTTAGGAAGGGTTTTCCAAGTACACAAAATATTAAACTACTACTAGAACTGTTATGTCTATCATGAAAATGTTTGGCAACACGACTATTTGGATTATTATTTCTGATGTCATTTAAATGCTCTAAGACCCTAACTCTCACCATGCGTTTGGTCTGTCCTATATACCAAATATTTTTACATGAACAACCCAAAATATAAACCACCCCCATAGATCTGCAGTTGAAATAAAATTTTGGGGTAAAAATAATACCATTAATAACCGTTAAATTTTTAACCTTATTACAAATACTACAACAACCACATGGAAAAGTACCAAGTGGTAATAAAGAACCACTACTTTTCCTATCAACAAAATTATAATTAAGCAATTCTTTCAAATTTTTCCCTCTTTTATAAGAAAATGTGATATGTTTAGGAAACAAATAACCTATAGATTCATCCTCACAGATAATATACCAATATTTCCTAACTAATGAAATTAATTCATTAGAAAATGCAGAGAACCTAGTAACATAAAAAAATCTCTCTTCATCATAAATTCCTCTCCTAAATTCAAAATTTCTAGTTGAAATAAATATTTTATTAGTATTATTTGCAAGTAATCTATTTTTACATCTCAATAAGTGTGCCTTATCATAGCCCCTTTCAACCTCAACATAACTTTATTCAATTCATGATTTTTTTCATCCTGGTTACTAGTATGTTCATAAATCCTCTTAAGCTTCCCAAAAGGTAAGGCATCTAATAAATGTAGCATGTAAAAACATGTTAACAGAAGTTAATTTTCTAAAGGGCCTAAAACCTATAGTTCCCTTATCATTAAACAATGTTAGATCCAAAAAATTAATCTGTTCCCTATTCAACTCATATAAAAAGCTAAGACAATGTTCATTATTATTAAGAATTTCAAAAAAATCAAAAAAATCATTAATATCACCCTTACAAATAAAAATAAGATCATCTATAAATCGTTTATATAATACTACATTATTTTTTAAAAAAGCTGTGGGATAAATAAATTTCTTTTCAAAATACTCCATGTATATAATTGCATATGAGGGCGCATAAGCAGCCCCCATCGCTGTACCTTTCAACTGCAGAAAAAAATTATTATTGAAAACAAAATAATTATGAGTTAAACAAAATTCTAACAATTTCACTAAGAAGGTGGTCCTAGGTCCATCACCCAACATATCACTGATTGATTCCAGACCCCATCTAAGGTCAGTGTTAGTATAGAGTGATTTCACATCAATAGTGTCCCAATAATAATGATTTTGCCACTTAATACCAGACACATTATTAATTACATCCTGAGTATTCATTATATGAGCCACCACTTTATGCAAATATGCCTTCAGATGAAAATCTAAGAAAATGTTAACATTATTCAAAAATGAACCTACCCCTGAAACTATCGGCCTATCCGGTGGTTTTTGTAAATTTTATGCACCTTCGGTAAGACATATAGAGTGGGAATCGCAGGCTTTTTTATATGCAATTTACACACATCCTTATATTCAAATAAAAAAAAAAAAACGTTCCCCTCTTTCCAATAGAACCAAAAGTTCATCATTAAATAACACAGTAGGATCACTACTTAGTTTCCTTTATTCTTCAGCATTTTTAAGCAAATCTCCCACCATATCACAATAGTCCTGCTTTTCTAGAATTACCCAATTACCACCTTTATCAGCACATTTAAAAATAAAATCACATTTTTGTTGTTTAAGGTTTTTCAAAGCCAACCATTCACCTTTACTTAAATTGTAACATTTTTTTTTTTTTTTTAAAAATCATTAAATGTTACCATAATTTCTTTGAACAGAACCTTAAAATATACAGAAATAGCAGGCATATTAATGTTAGGTGTAAATTTGCTTACATTAGTCAAGTGTGGCAGATGTAACTTTCCATATCCAGTATAATAACTACTGGTATTTTCCACTATCTCATCCATGGCATCCAAATCAGAAAAATCAACTCCATCATAAGCATACAGAGACATATTTAACAAACTTTCATCTAAGTCATTACTAGTGTTTGAATTATCTAAACAATCATTTTCACTTTCAAAAACTCGTTCACCTTCTCTTTTAAAATATACCTTCAATAGTAACTTCCTAATAAAGGCTTTTTATTCTAAATATAAATCTGCAAGAGAAGGAAAAAAAGTAGGTATAAATTTACTACCTTTAGACAAAACAGCTTTCATATCACTAGTAAGATTTAAATTAGATAAATTAATACATGATAAAGTCTCTGAATCAAGTCCACATACCAGTCCATTATTTAAAACGATTCCTTCCCTTCCTTCCATTTCTTCCTCGACCAGATATATTGGTCTGAAAGGAATGTTCAACAGTGGGAGAAACTGAGGCGCTATTATTACCCTCAGTATCAATTGTTGTTATAGATGATGAACTAGCAAACGTAACATTTTTTAGGTTGTTTTTTTCAGCTGAAGATGCCAACATACTCCGTCGTCTTTGATTTCCGCTTCTGACCCTTGACCTACTACGTGCTGGCTCGCATTGCCATGAAAACAATACACCAGTCTCATAATCATTTCACGCAACAGCTTATTTCTTTTCTGTTGAATGATCTAACCCTCAGGCTTTGAGATCTTTTCATTAACTTTTGAAATTTGCACCCTATAACAGGACTCCTCCACCACCTTGTCCTGTAGATGCAAAATTTCCGTTTTTAATTTCTCATGTGTCCTCATGTTCCTCTTAATTAAAATACGAAGCCAACTAGTAGTACAAATTAGCGATGCCTGCTTCCATTCCTCAAAAAGGTCAGCCTCCTCTTCAGAAAATTGAGTGGCAGGAAGTTTATCTATATGTTACCCCCTTGGAGTCAAATTCATGCTTACATATTTTTCCAAAAGACGAGTGTCTAAGAATAATGCAATTTCTTTAGCCATAAGTCTCTCCAGCTGTGTAAACCACCCATCCAGATCTCGATTGTTTCCCACATTCCAGGGATCCATTGCAGTAAACTTCCGTTCCCGTTCACTTACAATATCAGAAAAAAGCAAAGCCCCTGGCATATTGGCTTGGCCAGGAACAGGTTTAGGACACCCTGGAAAGGTGGAGATATGTTGTACAGAGGAGAGGAATGAAGGACAGCAGGACTAAGACAGAATATATGTGTGTGAATGAGAGGGAGGGTAGTGGAACGGTGAGGATGTAAGGAGTACAGTTAGCAAAGGCATATGATGTGAAGTACTTTGCATCAACAGTTCAGAGTGATGGTAAGTATGGAAGACAGGTGAAGAAGAGAGAGAGCTTGCAGGGTGGAGTGGGTGGAGCAGAGTGTCAGGAGTGATTTTTGATTATAGGTACCAATAAGAGTGAGAGAGAAGGTCTACAAGATGGTAGTGAGACCAGCTATGTCATGTGGGTTATAGATTGTGCCACTGACAAAAAGACAGGCATAATAACAGGTGTTATCAGAGCCCCAGATGTTATGATTTGCATTGTGTGTGCTGAGGATGGACAGGAGTATTAACCATATATTAGAGTATCAGCTCAGGTTGTATGGTTTGGAGACAAAGCCAGAGTGGTGGGATTGTGTTGGGGTGGACATGTGCTAGGAATTATGCTGGGTATATTGGGAAAAGGATACTATGGTTGGAGCTGCCAGGTAAGATAAAAAGAGGAAGGCCTAAGATAAGGTTTATGGATGTGGTGATAGTGGATATACAGTTGGTTGGTGTGTCAGAGCAAGATGCAGAGGACAGGTAGAAATGGAAGCAGATGATCTGCTGTGATGAGCCCTAATGTTAATATCCAAAAGAATAGGAAGAAGAAGATGACATCTGTGTTTGGAGACACCCCATTTGTACACTTGTGGTAGGAGTGTACAGTAGGAGTATTAATTTGAAGGCTAGCGTGTCTGAACTTAGTTTGGGCTTTAACAGTGTGCCTTTGTACTGCCTGTCCTGGATTGTGTACAGAGGCTGTAACACTTTGCTCTCATACATGCTGAAACTTCAATACACTTTCTTTCAAATACAATTGGCTGCTGCTATGTAGCAGAGCAGCTATAGCTGTCAGAACCTCTGTTGCATAACAAACAGCAATTTACCCACTTACCTATCAATAACAGATGTATTGATCCACCTTATGAAGGACCTCATAATGTACCCCCATAGATTAGTTACCTCAAAATAGCAGTCAAATCACATATACCCCCACCTTTTTGCATTTTCTATGCCGATACCAGTTTCAAACCTCCCATTATCACCTATCATTTCTCTTCTATTACCCCTGCTAGCATAGTTGACATGAGTTTGTGACTCACTGCAGATAATGTCTCGTGCACTGAATAGCCTGTATCTCTACATCACAAAAGTACAATTTTCAAGAGATCCACCTATACTAGGAATCTGGAATCAGTGCTCTCTTGCTTGCAGAAGAGTAACACAAATGGGTTATCTGTTCACACACCTTGACTCCTGCTCATAATATGCACCCAACACAAACCATCATGTGCAGAGGTACTCCCTCAAACCAGCCTAAACAGCAGACACATTCTAAACACAATCAGGCTACAAGCAGACAATACATATAAGAAATATCATCACCACTGTCTCAACATAGAAGTGCTTAAGGCAATGGTCATGTATCCCAAAGGTTTTCATAATAGTTGACTGCATAATGAGATGTACAGATGCCCCATGCACCTCTTTAAACAAGGATAAGCTTAGTCTCACCTGTGTGACAAACGTAGTTGTTACAGCACACATGCAATCAAATCTCTCAACAAGTCCCCCTCTTAATCAAGCATACTTCATCTTGGTATGTACAACTTGGGACGTGACTATAGGAACTATATGAACACAGACATGACTGAGCTATAAATATGGGTCCCAGCCAGATATGTCTCTATGTTTGAGCAGCATTATACCCTCGTCTAGGATGATACCACTATATATAGAACGACAGATTTTCTGAACTTGCCTAAGTTTCTGGTGTCATTCTAAGGTGATACAGTACCTGTCAGTATGGGATGACATGGTGAATAGAGCATGCTGCTTTGCCAGACAAAGGCAACTGACTGCACCATAATCCATTTATTAGGCAAGGTCACAAAAGCAGAATTACCAATGTGAAAATGTACAACTCCAACAAAGCAAGGGCCATGCTGCTAAATCCTAGGAGTTCACGGTTTAAACTGCACTATCTGTAAGCACTCTTCACAGTGAAGATGTTGATATCTGTGCAGTCACAGAAACATTGTTCAAGGCTGCAGTAAGTACTTTGGCCTTGCAATGCTACAATGCCTTCCAAACATCCAGACAGGAAATGAAAGTTGTGTGAACCACAGGAGGTATCATATCTATTACACTGAAGATTATTATGCCTCAGGACTGTTTAGAGAAGATAACTATACGGAGTTATTCTATGTCCAACATGCTGTGGAAAGGAAACCCCTTCATGTTATCACCATTAATAGGTCACTGTCTATATACAAGAAAGGCCACACAGCCTATATATTACTACATGGAACAATTAAAGTAGAACAAAACAACCCAAGCAGGGGTAAGTGAAAGTATTCATCCACTTATCAGAATAATTATAGGACAACAAACTCACTTGCACAATATTACCTGGAGTTTGTGAACTGAATTACCATGGAAGAATTAGTGCACCACCCTAAGAGGTTATGTCATATCCCAGACCTGTACCTCAACAAGATGAGTGAACAATGTAATGGCATATGTGTAGTGCCTGCACTGTTAATCCAACAATAAGGCTGTATGTTTTGAAATGGATATAGCTACTGAACTCCTCAAAGGAGAGGTCAGTTTCAAAAACATCAAGGTAACTACACCCTCATAAGGGATGGTCTAATCTACTGCCAAGACACAGTTTCCACAAAAGACATTGATTGCTACTATAACTTACTCCCTGATGCCCTGTCTACACGTCTACACAAATGTGTACACACAGCCATGTCTGATAAACTCAAACAAAGATCTTCCAGACAATACAAACCATACAGGTGGATGTCTGTCATTAGTATATTATACAGTAAGTGAAACAAACTGCTGTTTACAAATACAACATTGAGAAACTAGGACAGGAAAGCCACTCCCCTCAGCATAAGCATGCAAATAAGACACCTTCAAAAACCCTCACAGAGAAACTATGCTAATAATTTACACAACAACATATTCAGGGATAACCATAAGGCTTTCTTCATGTACATCTGCAAACTGATATATATAACTCGGATGCATTTGGATCCAATTGTATATGGTAGTGCACACACTGACCCAGTGTAAATTCCAAACCTGCTAGAAGACATGTTTGGCTGAAAAGTGCCCCCCCCCACCACCACCACCACCAAAACTACTACAAACCATGTGTACAACATCACCACCAACCTGTGGTATCTACAATGAGAATGTTATCACTGACCTCTCCAAGACTAGGAGCACAATCTTCATGGGACCAGATGGCATTCGAGCCTGTGTTCTTCATGTGCTGCAACAGTGAGCTATTCCACTAGGCACCATATTCAACCACAGTCTGAATACTGCTTTTGCCCACAATGAATGGAATACAGTGATCATTTTCCAACCACACAAGGGATGATTGGCAAAATACAAGTGTAATTATAGAACCATAACTTTGTGCAACCTCTGCAATAAGGCAATAGATAACATTTTCATGCATCTCAGACACAAGGAAATAGGTGACTTCCAAACACTAGATGTGTTCCAGTTAGGTGTTCTTAAGGGTATCTTGTGGCTTCAAAACCTGGTGGGATTCAAGACTGTGACCAGAGATGTACACAAAGTCAAAGCTCTGCACACATCCTACCATACCTTTGCCAAGGTCTTCAACACAATCCTACATTTTGTCTCAGTGGGAAACTAACCAAGGTGAATATCAAACCCTATGTTATCAGTTGGTTTGCAAATGGGATCACAGACCAACAACATTCAATCACAGTGTGAGACTTCACCCCAAGCAGCAGACACATCACCTGGATGGTAACAGAAGTGTCAGTGCTGTGGCCCCTCATGTTTGACATATACATCTCAGACGTCCTGAACAAAACAGAGGGTCTGTGGCAAACCAGCTTTGTTGCACTAATGACTGCTGACAAAACCATGGGTGTTACACGAACTGCACAGAAATGCATCAGCATACCCTCTGGTAATAATAAATATTCCTGCTTATTATAAAATAATCATTAATACACTATTCCCCACTTCCATATTGACAGACCTAGGAACATATATCAGCTGCAACCTGGCTCTACTGTGAGGAGTTAGGCATTCTGCAGCTTACATCTGATTAGCAATGGCATTACATCAATAACAATATATGTTATCAATCCACTATACTCATCCCTCTTTGGCCATTATAATGAATATAATCCTCCCTTTGATATGTATTGTACCAGACACCTGCACCAACTTGACAGACATCAGACGTGTCTGAGTAATAAAACATCAGAGGGTCTGCAACACATCTTTGAGCTGACTGACATAGCTGTCACTGTGTGCAGCATCATAACAATAGCTTTGAGGCAGATTATATATGCCTTACAGGGCTATCTGTGACCAAAATGAGATAAAAATGCTGCACATCTGTAAGTAATGTTGGACTAGAGTTACCTGTTCTATGGACCTCAGCGTACACTATAACATACATAGAACATGTTGGAGAGACATATACATCTCTCAAAGGTCGTCTCTCCTCTGCAGTAGGCTTCAAATCCATGTCAAGCAGAGCACCTCCATTACCCTATTGAAAGACAAGCTGGATGCCTTGATGTGAAACCGTTATCTGCTATGGATCACTGCTGCTTCACTCCAGGACATGGGTGGTCCTTGCTAGAAAAAACTTGGCCGTGCATTATATCTGCCTTTGAATATTTTATTGTGATATAACAGCTATGCTTCTAAACACCATCAGGCCAATACCCTAGTTACATCCTATGAACCTCAGAACCTATGGGGATGTAAGTGCAAAAAAAATAATACTGATGAGATTTGTTTTCATTGCCGATATACAATCCTGAGCTCTGAATCTAATGGGTTGACTTTGGATGTACACCCATACATTTGTACTAAACAATCCTTCTACTAGAAGTTAGATATATTAACGAGACACGTTCAATTGTCTGACTTCACAGCCCTTACAAAAGCATCCCACTATAAAGTAGATAAATTATTATGCTAGCAACAGTCTACATGCCTACGTACAATCTAAATGACAGGTACAATTATCAGTTCAGCAACACAAATGGAGGTAATAAAGTCATATTAATATAGATAGTCACCCTGTGCATCAGACACATAACTTTAGTATCCCTGAATTCAAAAGATAGATGACAGGGATGTGGCACAGTTATCATCATTTGCACAAGGTGTTAAATGGGGGTGCAGGAGGACTAGCTGACATTATAGGTTGGCGAGTATGTTTGTGAGTAAGCAAAGGAAGCAGGCAAGATGGACCATGTAAATGTTGCATGTGTGTCTGTAGGTGCCCTCAATGTGACATTGGTGTGTGAGTGTCTGCATGAATACAGCCAAGCTCAGTGCTAGTCCCATGTGTCTGTATATCAGACAGCTGTGAGCCATGCATGGTAGAGCTGACAGTTCATCATCTCCACCCCAAACACAAGTACTGGCTCTGCCAGGAGTTCCACTGGCACGTCCACACCCAAGGTCAGATGCTGTGCTACTACCTGAAGGTGACAGATGTCTGCTGGACATGCTTCCTTCATGGGAATGTCTAGGACTATGACCCCATAGCCTACTACATCTGGGTGTGGACAGCATACTCCCTGCTGGAGTGGTGGATGTACTGCCACTATGGGACCGTGATCGGGCATGGCCACATTGGCTCTCAACAGATGTAGTTGCTGACATATGCCCACGAGGCTGATGCTCCTCTCCCAGCAGATGTTCCATCACAAACAAAGGGCATTCCATGACAGATACTCTGCGCGCCTTCACAGACACATCCCATTCCAGTGTGTCATTCAACCAATCCAGGGAATCAACAACACGGTGGAGGCAGTCAGACTGTGCTGCATCTATAACCCTGAGCATTCTCCTGGAGTTCCTTTCTGAATGTGCCTGTGCCTCCATGACAGCCCTAAACATATATCAAGTGACACATGATGAGACACTTGCAACAGGTTGGGGAGGGACAGCAGGCCTCTTCCAAGCACCCCTATCAATCCACCTGTGTGGCACCTTGCCAACAGTTTGGCTAAGGTCAGTGTCAACAAACACTGAAACTGCAGTAGCCACACTTCCCTGGTCAATGTCCTCTCCCTCCAACTGTCCAATATCTATGGCCTCAGTGGACTGGGTATGCGTAGGCATACTGGCTGTGTCTGGTGATAATGGGGGGGGGGTTGTTGGATGTCAACCTCTGTGTCAGAATCTGCCACTGCAACCCCTGGCATTGCCTCACTTTGGCCACCATCATCATCAGAGTCTGATGAGACACTGACATCAGATGGCATAGGGGACACAGAACCACTTCCATGTTCACCTGTGATAAAAGGAAGGAAAACAGGAATACATGAATACCTGCACTACTAGGCTGCAATATATGTTAAGCAATTTACACTGTTTCCACTATTACAGACATTTATACCTCTCAACCTCTTAGAGCAAGAAATATGGACAAAGCCATGAATAATGGGTGGACAAAGGCCCAAGAATAGGTACCATTGTGACATATTGCCTTACAAACCTAGAAAGGTGATAGAATTGCTTTACCATGACATTTATGATGGGTATGCAGTCTGATTTTGAGATCTCTGTCATTATTTTACATCTCCAGTCTTTAATGACTTGTCAATAGTTTGCAACTCAATCACTATGATCTTAAATATGGGCTAGAGGTATAAGTCAAACATTCTGCAAATATCTGTACATTTGACAAGAATGCAGACAGTACAGCAATCCATACAACAGGCCTAAGATGACACTTTAGCAGATATGTTGAAATATATCTACATTACTGACAAAAATGTATTCTGCTTACCAACTGCAGGAGCCCTATATCTGTGGATTTCTAATGGTCCTGAAAAAACGTAAAGGGAGAGATAATGGCAACAGCACCACATTTAACAGTATAACGGGGGTAATACTTTTAATAATCTATATCTACAGTAACTGCATTGTTAAAAAGAACGTGGCTGAAAACTTCTAAATGAGCTTAAAACTGCAGCTATCTTAAATACCCCCACCAAAAAAACAACCTAACACACATATAAACTACATACTCTATTACAGAATGAATGTAACAGTATTCTGCTGATGATCTAACAAAGCCTACCTGGAAGCTCCTCCTGAGACACAGGAGTAGCATCAATGTCCAGAACATATTGGCTAATGGACTGCTGGGAGCTGTCCTGTGTGGCAATGCTTGCCAGGAATTCCTCAGTGGCAGTGACAGGTTGTTCTGCTGCAGTCCCACCACCAGTGACCTGACGATCATGTGCCACTTCAGCTGCACATCTCCTTGCAGCATGAATCATGTCCACGGCTCTGTGTTGCATCCGCTCGTAGCTGTGATTGTGTTGCCCAATTGCATTGATATTTCAGATCAATTCATCCCATAGGGCTGCACATTCTGACATAGTGGCCCACCCTCTTGACATCAAGACTGCATGATGTTGGTGTAATGCTTCAATTATGAGGTCATTTTCAACCTCAGGAAATGGGGGCCTATGGCAAATGGGCATATTGTTTACTGAAAGACAAAATAATGATAACACATATAAAGATCACATCAGTACAGATAAACTGTGTACAGATAAAGCAGTACAGAAAGGCTCTCAGTATTCACCACTTGATTGCAATTTAAAGATTCAACAGTGGCCATAAAATAACACTGGGGCTGCAAAACAAGGAGAGCAGCATGAAGAACATATCCTTGTGCCATAACAGATACTCACTTATGCTCACACACCCAACACAACAGTCCATTCTAGTTTGTACCATAGCAGGAACTCACCCCCACACCCACAAAAAATAACAGACTAAAGGGAAAATGTGCTAACCAAACAACAGTGTAATGTTAACAGTTTTCTCAAAGGACCTATCCATGAAATGTGTGCATAGTTATCACATATCATTAGACCTCCAGCCTACTCTACATCCTGTGTACCTCTCAAATGTCTGGAAAACAAGGCCATGTCATGAGTACAGTTCTAACAAATGTTTACTGATTTACTTTACATGCATTACTTAGATAACAAAATGGATGTGTACCTGATGGAATACAATACTCCTGTGATGAAATATACTGCTCCAAAATAAATGTGTAACTAATTTGACTTAAGAAATAACTCTCCTCCACACCGGTTTACCTAGCTACACATTTACCTTTTATAATGGTGCACATTAGTAATTGATTGCATTTAACCTAGTCTGTGCTTCAGAGATGCTAACTGCAGTATACACTGCTGAACTGCATGCTAATCAACCAATCCAGTCAACAAGATATAAGGCAGCAATGTGGATACCACGCCTTTTCTGATATGTGGAGTGAGAAAGTAATGAAGTACAGATACAACGTAAGCACTGACAGATTGTTAGTAGCAGCTACATTTTACATAAACCTATGTGTACTACAGGCTGAAGCCGATGCTGCTACTGCTGCGTGCACACACACACACACACACACACACACACACACACACACACACACACACACACACACACACACACACAAGCACACACACACAATGAACTTAATGAGACACACAGTCCAACTTGTAATGCCATAGAGCATGTTTTTCAGCTACTGCACTCACAGTGCCAATGCCTACATACCTCTGGCTGAGGGCACCATTATAATTCACTAACATGTCCCTCAATGCTCATAGTATGTGCTATGCTAGCCAAGTTAATATAGTTGAAACAGCTGCAGAAAGATCATCAAGGGAACGGGAAACACATCCTACCAACAATGCCAAGGTCACCACAGCCACAGGCCAATGATGACTCAGAGGAGGGACTAGCAGCAGGTGTGGTTGTAGGCAGACATAGCCAAGTCCTTGAATTGGCTATGAGACAAGCCATAGCACACTGACTCAACACCTAGGAGGCTAAAACCACCCTTCGACATCACTATGTATCTATACCAGGGATGCATTAGAGAGCAATTTTTCATCCATAACTAAATAATACAACAGGCAGGATGCCAGACATGTAGAGTAAACAGACCAACACAGTCTTGTTAGTGCCATAGCAGACACAAATCTTTGCTCCCCCACCTCCGGAAGAACAGTCGATGATTGTTTGTGACATCCAACCTGTCTTTGCCTTAGTTGCCTTAGTTGCCTTAGTTGGCAGCCGCATATCATATTATTCCCAGTTAATATCCTTTGACATTGTAAATGCAATGATATTGAATGGTGTACACAATGTATGTCCCAGACTACTGGACAGATAACTGATGAATGACCAGGAAACACAGGCATGTAAAACAGTGCTGTATATTTGCAAGCAAACATCATAACTGGGTGTATAATCAGTAAGTGCAGTATTTTAAAAGTGAAATATTTAATAAAATAAATGAAAACTTCCACAGCCTGTATCACAGTGGTAAAAAAAGAATCAATAAAAAAAAAACGCTGTGTGAAACAAAAAAAGACATGTAGCAAAAAACTTCAGTACAAATTTAATACTGATTAAGTGCTTTTGACCCTAAACAGATCTTCTTCAGAATAAAAAACATAGTCAAACACTCTTGTTAAATAACATATTTATTATGTTGGCTTTATTTGTTAGAACTAAATAATTTGCCCTGTTAATTAATTTCAATCAAGCCAATTGATAGAGAGTTCTTATTTGTTTGTATTTTGTGCATTGGGTATTTAATAAGAGTGTTTGACTATGTTTTTTATTCTTTTTATTGCTATGTGCCCTTTTTTGTTTCACACAGTGCTTTTTGTTTATTAAAAGTGAAACATTTCACTAAATGTACAGGTAGTGTAATATTTTATTATGACTGTACATTATTTTCAATTTGATTATGGGCTGGATATTCCTCTCAACTGTACAGAGTTTGCAGAATGTCCAGATGTTGGAATCATATATTTGGTCTGTTTCTCATAAAATTATAGTTTTCTGGCAAATAACTGGCAAATCATTGAGGACAGGAAAGAATGACACACATTTGAGTTTCAGACTTCACATCCTTCAGAAAATTTGTGCTAATGCATAACCTATTATTCTATTCACTTCCTAAGTGTGTGAGAGCAATATTTAAAGATTGTCCCTATTTTTAGGCCTTTGGCTCCCCGTTATTTGTGCTTTTGTCCAGATTCCTTGCTCTACAAGGTTGAGGGGTATGGTGCTGGATGACTGTTGCTGCTTGCTTCAAAGATGTATGTTTGAAACAAAGGGTTAAGGCACCCATCCTGTGTTTGGCATGTGCATTGGTTGGTGAATTGGATTGTACAACTATGTGGGGGATATTTTCTGTGTAGTAACATAGTCTAGTAGTGTATGTGATACATTGATTTTATATTCTGCCTATTATCATTTGTTTTTATCTCAATATTTGGAGCCACTGTTTGTGCACTGCCGCTGTTTGCACAAACCAGCTGCACATAACTGATGCCATTTGTGCTACGCATAGCAATGCGCAAACTGTAGAACTGGGCTACCCAGGTAGCAGACAGAAACCAGACATCTAAAAATAGACCCAGGATGCATTGTCTTAATGTCAGACTGCATAGTGCAAATCCACTAAGAGACGTTGTGCTGCATGTAACAGTGAGAACCTCAGGATAAATATTAATGTAGTAGATCTTCATGTAACTTCTCCTGTGGCTGCAGATGTTAAGTGTTGGCCTGAAGTTCACATGGTCCTGGGTTCTGATACAAGGATTGCAACTTGTATTTTACTAATGTGACCTTGCATTACATAGCAATGTCATTAAACATACACATGTATTCTTTAATCCTTCTACTGGCAACAGCTGTGAGTGTAGGACTACCGTGATTAAGGTCCAGGGTTCTAATACAACAGACATCTGTTTTCTTTCCAATGGTGTTCCACTTCACATTATAGTCACCCTCAATTATAGTAGTTGCCCTAGTATTTCTTATATCCTACATATTTTCCTGATGGATGACACACTAATATTGTCATTTATGTACTGATATGATAATATCTGTATTGGTTAACTTCTCTTTATTGGTTTCCATTGCACAAACACATTTCCCATGTTTGCACAATGCTAAGCAGCAAGCATCATATTCAAATGTTGCAAAATCCAACAATGTTCATTCTTAGTATCTGTCATAAGTGGAATTGGCGGAAAAAGTCATTATACATTGGTTTTCAGTAGCATTAGATATGGCTGGTGTTCGGGGAGATGTTATGAGATTTATCTCTCAAAGGTGGAGTGTGCAGGAGTCCAAAGTGTTTGTTGGACTCCTAGTCAATGATTATGATCCCTGGCTGTTGCAGGAGCACTATCATAGATCAGATTACAAATCAAGATGCATGGAATAGTTTGGCCTGGGATTGGTCCAGTGTTACTGGTATCCCCTGCACTGGTGAACAGTGTAGGAATCACTACCGAGACCTCAGGATGAGGAAGAGGGATACCCTTGACTGTTGGATTGAGGAATGCAGGACTGACGGTACTCCACAGATGTGTAAATATCACTTAAAGGCACTGCTTGTAGGAGGTAGCATTTGCTCATGATTGGTCTTCTTAATGGTATTATGCTGTGTTCTGTTTTTTCCCACAGCTAATGCGGATCAATCACTGAATATGCAAACCTATGAGGAAAGATTGAGAACAATGTGAGATGCAAGTGGTATGTATGCTTCCAAATAGTACTGTTATTTTAGCATTAGGAGTAAATACAGTTTATTGTGGTAAACACTTGTATCACATTGAGTATGCATTTGTCCATTGTAAAGCAAAAGTATGCATGCACTGGTATGTTAGTTAAAACAACAGTTCAGTATTAGAGTAGACAGGGGGTGTAATTTAAAAAAAAAATGTCCAAACTATACAGTACTTGCTTAAGTTGAACTAAATATTGCAAAGCAAAGTATAACCTGTAAACAAGGGCAACAAGAACATGGTGCAATTCCCACCAATTCACCTTTAAATATCATGTTTTTCCTCTGATTGCACATACTGAGAGTGCACACTGTATGTATTTTGATGCATTTGAAAAAGCTGCATGCCACTTACTATTGCTCAAACATGGTACAACAAGTGTACTGGTTTGCGCGATGCTAAGAGGTGCGCACCTTTTTTTGAATGTATCAGAAAATAACTTTCAACTAATGCATTCCAAGGTTACTTCATTAGAGTACCAATTTATTTGTATAAGCTGCAATGTCACAACAGTATAAATAAAGTTTGCATACCCTGGACTAGAACCCAAGACCATCTGCACTCCATTCCAACACTCAACACATGTCGCCACAGATTTGTTAAATGTACTCAAGTATTTTAGTATTAATTAAGTTGATGGTATGTGCCTAGCCCAACCCAGCTTACCATACCATGTTTGCACTATGCCCAGCAGTGCTCAGCAATACCAACTGAAAGCATCTGGTTTTTATTTTTGGATGTCTGGGTCATGTCTGATACATGGGTGGTCCTGTTGCGCAAACAAGGTAAGTATAGCTAAACGCCGTGGTGCATTGAGCAAACATGGCAAAAATAAAAAGAAAATTGGAGAAAAGCCAAATGATATAGATATAACTAGTACTGGCAGTTTTACCAGAGTTTTGGCTTATATTTTTGTGGTGTTCCTCATAAAAGTTGTGGTTTTGTAATTATCATATAGGATGGAAATCACTAAATAATGACAGACATTTTCATTTTTGACTTCATAATCTTCAGAAGATGCATGTTAATGCATAACCATTTAGTCTGTTAACTTTCTAAGTTTATAAGAGTAATATGTCCCTATGTCCCTATTTCTTGGCCTTTGTCCCACTTTATTTAATGGTTTTGTACAGATTTCTTGCTCTAGGAGGTTGAGAGGTATGGGTTAGACTGTTGGTGTCCCTGTACATGGATTCATTATCTCTGTTGTTCTATGAGGTTTTGCAGGCAACTCTAGTGGGAAGTACTGTGAAACTTCACTTAGACATGCCTCACATCATTAACATGTATTGCGGCTTGCAGAGAGCACATTGTGGCCATGTACATTGATACACACCGTGTAAGCTATACATGGAGCACACCGTGTAAGCTATACATGGAGCCTACACAAAGTTAATTGAATCCTGCCAATATTTTTTATCTTACCATGAATTATGGCACCCCACAAAGATGTCTGTAGCAAAATAAGTACTCATTCCTAATTTTACTTTATTTTATCTTTGACTGCCGTCATGGGGCAGACATCCTGATTTTTGCAAAGTTAAACAAGTCCCATAATGCAGTATGAAAGCACAGACTGATTAAAAGTAGCCCTATTATTTGTTCTTAGACTAAACTTCCATTCAATTAGCATAGAATGCCTGAAAAAACTGCCATGTTTGAGAGTCTGCAGATCATGTGTCTTTTATTGGTCTGCACTGAGTTGTACAAATGTTGTTCCTACTGATGTACTACACATTCTAAGAAAGAAACTTGCAAACATGTCAAAAAATTACTGAGATAAAAAAATACTTTTTACAATGAGCAATATTGCAAGTTTCAGTTCATGACCAAGTTACACCTCCCATCTCCCCTCCTTCATTGCAATAGTCTCACATTTCCAGCTTGGCTAGATCCACCTAATTAGTCAACTTTACATTACAATAGACTTTAAACAAATCACAGCCTAGTGTGCCACTAAAGCTGTTCCCTCATATGTCTCTTCACTTCTGAAAAGCACACATATCGATTCAGTGTTTAGGACAGTCTATCCATTTCTTAAAATGCACACAATAAAATATTCAGTTTGAATTGCATTCTGGCTGCTCACATGGTTATCTTTGCATAGTTATTCTGTTACAGCATAACCTGAACTTTGGTATTTAATGCAAAACATAATGCTAAAACAGTTCTCCGTTTCTTCTTAACAATGACGTCCTAAGGCACTGATGTGACTCAATGCTTTTTGTTACTATTGCTTTATGTAGTTTGTCTTAGTTGTATACTTGTTGCATATCTCTCATCTTCTCAGCAACAGACTCATGGAGAAAGCTTACAAATCAGATACTTTTGAAACCAGCAATACTACTGATTTAGTAAGCTCACAAAATAAGACTGCATGAATTAGCATTAATTTTCTGAAGAAGAAAAAAGAAACCGGTAATTCTAATGAATGTCATTATTTGTTCATAAGAGTCCAACACCTTTTTCAAAAAACATTATGGATTGCAGTACATCAGAACAAAAGTATAAGCAAAAATTAGGGACACTTATGGGTACGCTGATAAGCGATCCGACACTCCTACACATCTGTTCTTCATTGCAACAACCCAAAATCATTCAGGCATGTACACACTTCATGACACACATGTATTGACACTACCAGCAGCTGTTAACTATGTCCTTATTTATTAATCCCATGATGATCCCTTCCATAGCTTTCCCTATATATATATATATATATATATATATATATATATATATATATAGATATAGATATATATATAGATATATATATAGATATATATAGATATATATATATAGATATATATATATATATAGATATATATATATATATATATATATATATATATAGATATATATAGATATACATATATACATATATACATATATACACACACATATAATGTATATATATATATATATATATATATATATATATATATATATATATATGATGTATGTATGTGCATAAAGATGTCTTTTTTGTCCGCTCATCTTCCATAATCCCTCAATCATCACACCCTTGTCCCTTGTTTGACCCATTCACTCCCTGAATCCAGAAACAGCCAGAATGGGAGGCAAAAGCTATTGACTGGAGGATATAATCTTGCAGAAAACTGGTATGTATTTTCTTCTGGGGACAATTCTGATGCATTGGAACTTGAGAAATCAAGTACCAAAGAAACCACGTCTTTGAACATTTAGCCAAATGTATTCAGATGATATCCATTAAAAACAGACATTACAAGAAAGAGAGACACTTAAGTAATTCCATTATTAAAATAATATTCAGAATGTTTACCAGTACTTTTACACAGGAACAATTCATTTTTATTATACTGAGGATTTAAATGATTAAAAGTAGAAATAGAAAGCTTTCATTGTCAATAATAAGAAATTATACAGTCTTAAAATAAGTGGATTTTCCTTATGTGAAAAACAGAAAGATACAAAATATTACAGGAGTAGCACAAGATCCTAAAATAGAAATATGATGCCAGGATAGTTGCAACAGAGACAAAAATATGTTTTTTTTTTTACCATTATACGGGCCTCTGCAGGTACACCCCACTAAATATCACTGGAATACATTTGAAAAAAGAAATCCACAAGGAAGGCACACACTTAGTGTTTAAAGACAGAATCAACAGATACAATAAAAATAGATGAGAGGAAAACACTGAAAAATTGAGTTTAGCCTGACAATTTTTAAAAAAGTTTCCAGAGATTTTTTTTTTTTACCAAAGACATGTGAAGTGCTGGACATGTTAAAGAAAGATTGGCACAAATAGAGGGTTCTGGTCCATCAGCAAACAAGGCATTATTCGATACCTGAGAAAAGAAAAGTTTCTGACGAATCATTTTAGACACTATTGGTTGTAATGGAATAGCCCATCAGCATTTGTCATGTAGTAATTTGCCTCTTTTGCTGGTTGAAAGGGCAAACAGCCAATGGCTGCTTAGAACTATTTATTTTACATTATATTGATAGACATAGAACAGATGTATGTGAATCACATTTGTGGAGATTATGGCAGATGTAGCAAACCTTTTACAAACAGAAGATACTCAGCACATTGTAAAATATTTGAATAAATGTATTTGGAAAGTCCTATTGAGGGCAAAGCTGTAATATAAAGCTGCATTTACATATAATTCTGCATAGTATTTGTTTACAGTTTTGCTTCAAGCATGTGACAATTCATCTATTTTTTCAGATGCATTGACTAAAGTGCTAGAACCATTTACATGAGATAGAAAAGTAATACTATACATAGACATGCCTGCTGTAGATAGATTTAAAAGAAGAAATGTCCGAGTTATTAGAAAAAGTACTACTCTTTCAGAAAAGGTGAGGTTCAGAATCTTGAAAATGACTCAACTGTTCTAACAATATTTACATTTTTCAAGGATTGCGATGACCAAAAATGGAAACTTTATTTGACACATACAGGATTAAGCCTGTTTCTGGAATTCCAGTGCTACGAACTAAAATTGAATCGATTAAATTGCTCATAGTGAAGTTTTATCAGAAACCATGTTAATATTTTCATAATTAGCTAAACTTTCATAATAATTATGACAAGATTGCCCATGGCAATGTTTTGAGGTAGATGTTATGTTATTCAAAAAAGGGGGCTACTTTAAAAGCAGCACCCTGTTTGATTAATCCATAGCTAGACAAGACTTCCCTTTAAGGCACTCTGAGCACAGAAAATACAGTAACAGTGGTTCAGGGTTTGATGCAGTACCTTAGCTGAATGGAGATATACTCTGTGTGAGGAAAGTGTCTATAGTGATGTATGTCATGTATTTAGTAGAACTAGTGCACTTTTCTTGAAAACTGATTGTTACAACTTCTCATACTCCAGTGACACTGCTACAAAAGTAAATATGCCTTCTGCATGCGAGTAATAGAGTGGTTGCTATAGTTGCAGCATAAAAAAGTGTTAAATTCACCACATGAACATATTGCCAGGTTTTTGGGAAATATAGATAAGGTGTGTGATTATAAAGATATGCAGTTAAATAAATGAAACTGTTTCTTACAGTTTGATACTGACAAGTTATTGAAGGTGTATGTATGTGGGGTTAGGGAGGTAACATAATCGGCAAATTGCATATTGGTGTATCAGTGGTGTCTCAAGATGCATCCACTCTGCTCTATTTGAACTAGAGTCTATCTTGCACATCATGCAAATGTACCTGGCACAAAATGTAATGGGTCATACAGTCTGTTCAAGTTTTAACTTGTATTTAGGTCAGTGAAAGAAAGAGAGAGACAGAGAGAGAGACAGAGAGAGACATGGTTCTTGGACCTGCACCAGTAAACCTAACAAATGAAGACAGTTCATTAAGCAGGTATGAGTCAGCGAGCATCTGCTCAGGAATGGTGGGACCTGATTAAAATCAGGACACGTCTAGTCAAAGAGGGCATGTATTATGTAATAAGCAACATTGTGGACAAAATACTGAAATACTGCATTGTTTCAAGAAAGAAATCAATAGTAGGTACGTGTACTGTTCTGTGATACTATACACCCGTTCTGCAATCATTGCATCAGGAAGACCTGGAGCTAAATTGCATCACAGAATCAGCTGGTAAAAAAGAAACTTCTAAGGTTTACATGTGCTCACAGTGTAAATAGTAGAGTTGATAGAATAACACAGGTAGCACCTAAAAAAGAGATTACACATTCTGGCACTTTCCCATGAAAAGCTGTGATATCTGTAAGTAACAGTTACTGTGCTTGCTCTTGCAGACTATTATTGGTAAGATTCACACAAAGATATCAAATTATGTATAACAAAATATTGTCTGTGTTTGTCATCCTCATTACTGTCTCCATATGCACAAAAGCATCAGGTTATAGTCAGAAGTCTAGAATAGAAAATAAAAACTGGGAATGCTTTGTCCATTTACACACAGAAATAAACAACGACTTATGCCAAAAATGATTATTGTTAACCAGAAAGATTTTCTGACATTAAGATTAAAAGCCTGGTGTTAGCCTAATACAGCCGCATGTAGCATAAATGGGGTGCACAGTTACTTCTTTTAATGCTACATCACCAAGTTGTCTTTACAAGGTTTGCTTTTGTGGATGTTGGGTTATATTAGCTCCTGTTTAGAGCTAATAATGATTACAATTGTTTATTTGAATAAACCTGAGTTGAACATGCATTTATATGGAACTTGTGCAGAACCTGCTATGAACTACTCTGAAGACTCATTCTGGTACATCACCAAGTTGTCTTTACAAGGTTTGCTTTTGTGGATGTTGGGTTATATTAGCTCCTGTTTAGAGCTAATAATGATTACAATTGTTTATTTGAATAAACCTGAGTTGAACATGCATTTATATGGAACTTGTGCAGAACCTGCTATGAACTACTCTGAAGACTCATTCTGGTACATCACCAAGTTGTCTTTACAAGGTTTGCTTTTGTGGATGTTGGGTTATATTAGCTCCTGTTTAGAGCTAATAATGATTACAATTGTTTATTTGAATAAACCTGAGTTGAACATGCATTTATATGGAACTTGTGCAGAACCTGCTATGAACTACTCTGAAGACTCATTCTGGTAGTGGGACTGGGACCCACTCCATTTTGACACTGAACTTCTCATTCAAAGAAGGATTTTCTTTCTTTTTCAGACAGACTTTTATTGATATTCATAAACAAACAACAATTTAATACATTGAGTTCCATTTAATCATAGACACTGTGGAATATTAAAGGCAGCAGAGACACCAGTCTTAGCAAAACAGTGTAGTTTATTGTACAAAAACATAAAGATGCAGGTTCTTCCCAAACAAAAGCCTCATGGCTTAACAAACATTCACAGCAAGTACTTTTAATAGAAACCCACACAGCTGGGATCCAATCTCTTTCAGTAGTTCTCTCTTTCTCTCTCTCTCTCTCTCTCTCTCTGTCTCATCCTGAGCCTGTCAGTAGCTTTATCACTCTCCAGGGAAATACCATCAGCCTCTGGCTGGTATCATCTTCTGGATCTTCATTCACTTTACTGTTTCCCTTCCACTGCCACTTATCAAGACATCAAATCCTTCCTCCAAGAAGGGCAAATGACACTATGCATCAAATAACCTCAGCTCTTGTTATTTATTTCATGCAAGTCATTTTGCAACTCAAAGTATGGGTAAGAAGTAGGAACACCTTATTCAACTTCTTTTCCTACAACTCTAATTATACTTCCCTTTTTCTGCTCAAAGTATCATCATCTCATTGTCCTTTTTTTGCATGTCCTCTCTGTGATTGAATGAGTTTTAAAGACATGTAGACAGGTGCGTGCGTATGTGCGTGTGCCTTCTGTGAATATTGTGCACCGGGCTGGCAACTCAAGACTGTAAAAACTACACTGGAAATCAATCTGAGGACCGGTGATCCACTGTGGTGACCCCTAACAGAAGAAGCCAAAAGTCATTGCTATCTAGCTTACCTGGAAATTAACCAACTCTGGGGTTTCTTCAGAGTCTATCTTTCATGAAGTAGAAGGTACTTCCTCCTCTTCTGCCAATGTCCAACTCTTCTTTTGGAAAAGGCAACTCATACTAATATTCCTTAGTGTCAGTTGCTGTCTCTGCTTTATTTAATTTTTCTTGTTCCCTTTCTTCATTAACCTGATGCATAATATCCTATTCCTTTTGCTTATACCACCCCTATTTTGGATCAGTATGAATATCATTAGGGCTCTGTTTAAGGTTATCTTGTCTCACATACACAGTTTTCTGTTTTTACTCTCATTTATGTTATTTTCCATACATTTCAGAGGGAATGAAAACCTTTCTCTCACTTTTTCTTTTTTACGTTGCTCTCCTTCTGAAAAGGGTACCAGAGTACTCATTTTATTTTCCATTTTACTTTTTTTTGACACTTATAGATACCTGTTACTTAGAGTATTCCCTTATCTGAGTCTTTTGTCTTGCACCAACAGCATGGGTTTAGACATCTGTTCAAGGACTATTACTTTGTTTCACTACGCTGGTGAAATCTTTCTCAATGTTAAGTTTTTACTCCTCAACATTCACCTATTATTTAGAACTTTCTATGTCTGTGGCTTCTTGTTTTTGAGTGAAAGAAAATTTGGAATTCTACTTAGGCTGCAATCCCTTAGAATACATCCTTTCAGTGATTGATCCCTTTTCTACAGCTTTGCTAGTCATTTCTACTCCCTGCTTTGCACCACTTTCAGGCTGCAATATTTTATTATGTAAGTCCTTTCCTTCTACTTGTTCTTCTCTTTGTAGAGGACTTTCTAATACTATGTTCTGATCTTTGTTAGCTATATATACTGGTATGAATGTTTTGTAATGAATTTGTTTGGTGGTTGCTCCCCCATTTCACAGGTTAGGCAAACCTAAATTTGTACACCTATTCACTTGGTCCCCCTTTTTCACACAAATAAGGAGGCTTTATCAAAAAGGGCTACATTTTTCCATTGCTTCTACAAATCTTCTGTGTAGGAAAAAATGTTTCTTATTATCATATTATGTCTTAAATTGGGTCTATATTAATGTTAAATTGGGTCTATATTTAAAGACCAAAGAGGTGTTTTATCGAACGCCTCTTGGTTGACACATAAAGAGCGAATGCACTAAAGTGCAAATGCTGAAAACAGGGATTTCTTTCATCTTCATGTGTTTGCTCCTTTCCTCACTGTAGTGCAATCTCAGAGTTGGTATATTTAGTTAGGGGGAGTGGGGAGCACAGCCCCCCAAATTGGGGGTGTGTGGGGGTGAAGCCCCCCACGTTGTTATGTTTGAAAGTGTGTGTGTGTTTGTGCTAGCGATTTCTTTCCCCAGGGAAAGAAATCACTGTTTTGCACATTCGCGCTTTAGTGCATTCACTCTTTATGTGTCGACCAAGAGATGTTTGATGAAACATCTCTTCGATCTTTTAATATAGACCCATTAAATTGGGTACTACTGCAACAGTATAATCTGGCTTCCCAGAAATAGTTTATATTTCTATGCATACAATTTCAACTGCTCTGTTAGTAAGGGTCTTTTGTTTACATACATAATTACTGTTGTTTTCCAATGTGCCTCTATTGCCTGAATCAAGAAGTCCTTACTGCTCTCTGTCATTAATGAAGACACTGCACATGATTTAATTAGTAGTAATAAAGGAATAGAATGCAGAGTCAAATATTCTAGGAAATAATTTGTTGCATTCCACAGGCATAACTCATTATTATCATGTTTTTTAGAGGCTATGATTTTCACAGGTGTAATTGTGCTACTGGTAAGTATGTGACCCTTTTTTCACATTTAAAGCAGAGTATGTCTTCAACTAATAGTTTGTGTTTGTTACCAACATTTGACATACATTTTACTATAGCTGTAGTTTGTCCAGTTCTATACATAGGTTCATGGCATAACAACCTTTCTACTAGTATAACAACTTTCAACACTTAGGGTCAGTTTGGCATACCCACTTTTTAAAGCAGGCAAAGGTATTTTAATTGTATAAATGGCTAGTGTTTCTACCATTTTAGTATGCTATAACTCACATAGCTCTGAGCTTACTGTTTTGTTATGAGAAACATTGCAGCTATGAAACTTTTGAGCTTATGTTTCTGAGAAAACTCCATCTCTGGCAAGTAATTATTTTTCACTTTTTCATAATCCTAATGCTCAGTCCCTTTCTGTATCCTCATTCTCAGCCCTTTCTACATCCATAAAAGCTTTCAGGATCATGACCCAGTTTACTTGGTCTCATCCTTCCTCGAAGGTGAAACAATCAAAGTCAACATTATGTACCTCTAGGTCCTCTTCCTGATTAGTTATTTTAGTGGTGGGATTGTAACTGATATAGCCATTGATTCAGCCACTGCCACCATCCCTTTGCAGGAATGATAGTCTATGGGAACTATTTTACAGTTGTAGTTCTAGAAAATGAACTAGCACAGAAGTTCACTTGACAAATGGGTAAAACACTCCCAGAATACACACCACAAGACTGCCTTTCTCATACTGGGGAAGACTATGATTAAACTTGATGGCTTCCTTGTAGGCAGCAAAAGGCACAATCTTAGGACTTTAGCATTGAAAAAGTGCTCCAGAAAGATGCCCAGTGCAATCCATCAATGATAACTATTAAAAACAGCAGTGATACCAGTCTTAGAAAAACAATATAATGTATTGTACAAAAACATAAAGCTGCAGATTTTTCCCATAACAGAAGTCTTATGGTTTAATAAAAGTTCAGAGTAGGTACCTTCAATATAGTTGCATATAGTTAGCATACAATCTCTTTCAGTAGGTTTCTCACTTTTTCTCTTTCTGTCTCTTCCTGTCGCTCTCTCTGTCTGTCTGTCTGTCTCTCTCTAGGAATACTCTTTAGCTTCAACAAAGTGTTTTTCAGGTCTTCATTTACTGTGTTGTCTCTGTGCTATAGCTGTTTCCTCAGACAGGAAATCTTCCTTAAAGAAGGGCAAACAATGCTCTGTATAGGCTTACATCAACCCCTTCTTTTATGTAATGTTCATTGTTTCATTAAACAAACCTGCTCTAGTAAATGCAAAAAATTGTTTTCTTCTCTTAAAACAAGTTACACTTCTCTAGTTAATACAACTAAACTTCCTGTCTGTTCTTAAAGAAATTTTTTATTTACCTTCTACTTAAATGAATTGCTCATTATTTATACCAGTTCTAATTACACATTCCACATAAAATACAGCATGTTTGGACACTTAATTTCATGGTGTCTGCCATGCTATATTACAACACTTAGAATTTATACAGTACATTTATCCTGAACAATTAAATACGTACTCTCTATTCAAAAGCACAGGAACATCTGTATTTCTGTCTGCTTTGGACAACTACCTATTGTCATGCTAACATGATATTTAAGAAAAATATATTTTTGCCTAACATTACATTATCAGTAAACTGTAAAATACTAACCAATTTATTTGAAAATAATTAATTTAGCATCAAACTTGTTATCAAGATTCATATAACATAACTAATTAACCACAAATAACCAGGGAGTAATAAAAAAATAACAAGAACAAGAGGCCACACAGACAAATCCCAATCTGCCATTCTTTTTTCACTGGAAGACAAGGCCAAAACTCAGTGAAATAACAGCAAAGAGCACACCCAATCAACCCACCTCTTCCCTCCGGGTCTGTATTATATTATTGAAAAGACAGATCAGCGAACAGCGCTTACATCGAAAATGCTGCTCAGCGACTTCACTCTTGTGGGGGGCTGTGCCCCCCCCCAATTATATATACCAACTCCAACATCGCCCTACAGTCAGGAAAGGGCAAATTTTCTGATCTTTACTGTACCGCAATCTCACTATGAATAGTTCGCTGAACAGCATTTTTGATGTAAGTGCCATTCACTGACCTGTCCTTTTGATAATGTAATATAGACCCCTTCTCTCCCACCCAATGCCATAGATAACTATTCACTCCATAATTCTTATTGTATGCATTAACCAAGGCAGAAATCTTTTTACATACGTATTCCAAGACTTTCTTTGCAATACAGTATGTTCATATGTGTTATGTAATGCATTCATTAGCTGCAGTTCATTCTCACCAGAAGATGAAACAAGTGTTTTCCATCACCTAATTTATTGATTTTTTTATAATAATGTTCGAATAAGAATTTTTATTTTTACTTGGATGTTTTGCCTTTGCAAAAGCTGTATTGTGCCTATTTTTAAATATATCTAATTGAGAACATGCCCAAAATAATTCAGAACATGTCCAAAATATATGCTGTAAGGTTCCATGATTCCCTTCCTAACATCTCCAACATATATGATTCACACCAAGAAATATGCTATTTAATCTACATGAAATACAAAAACATTAATCGAAAAGCACATATGCAAAAAATTATTAACCTACTAGATGGTAGAAAAAAATAGAAATGCTGTTTTGGTACACTAACATCAAACAGTCAGTGAAACACAGATGTAACATAATACATTTGATTTGACCAACACAGGTTTTGCAAATACTTGAGCAGGCTAGCAAGACGATTTCATTGTAATTCCCAATGAATGTCTCTTGCAGACCTAAAAGCTTGAGTAATTGCAAAACCTGTGTTGGTCCAATAACAGGGATTATAATTATATCTTATCTGTTTTTCCAGTGTGCCTCTGTGTTAAAACTCCTAGAATTAGTTGCATAGGTGAATGAGCTTCAGGGTTCATCAGTTTTGCCATTTTTGTAATTATGTATGTTTTCTAACCGACCAGTTTAAGGGTTTTCAAAGCTATGCTTATCCTACCCACATACCACCTTGACTAAAATGCTTTAATGTTGCTGCATCCTAGATAAAAACCACCAATTTAAGAGATTGATTTTTATTAGATCATGCAATCCCATGCATCTCGTGGTTCTAACTATCCCCTCAGCCTCCATTCTCAGCACATTAGGCAACAGGAACTTATTACCTATTTGTTCTCCCTCTCCTCATTCTGACCACCAAAGCTCTTCTCAAAAAATCAGTTTAGTCTGTCTCACTTTTCATTTCTTCAAACCATCCTCCTCCTCCTACAATCTAGTCATGCTATATCCAGTGGTGAATACCAGCTTCAGCCATCTCTACATAACTGGTAAAATAAATATCTGTTTCAGTATTTGCTTCAAGTTTTCAATCACATATGGGCATTCTACTCTTTGCCAAAAATGTCACCTTATAAATACCTGCTAAATTTACAGCTGATTTTTGTACATGCAAAAACAGTTAGCTTTTGCATCTCAGTGCATACAAATGAATATTCATTAAACAGACACTTTTCAGTTGTATTGTTTTAAAGTAAATTCAGGAATATAGCGCATTTAGTCCTTCTAACCCTCACTACATAATCAGCTTTTCCCATGCTACCCTGGACTTTCCATCATCTCATATGAAGCCCCATGTCATAATCTTCACCAATGTAAAATGTCTGGTGGTTACCAGCATGGAACTCCTGAAATGCATGTAACAACCATGGATGTACAAAATAATGCCATGCCTGCACTCTTTGATTTAATTCAAACACCAAGGTCTTCCACCTCTTAACATAATTTCTGAGTTTCTTTGTAAATGCCTCATGCTTTTGATATTGATGCCTCAACTGAATCACCAATCTAAAGACCCCAATACTTTCTAGAGGTAGAGTCCCATATTAGTAAGTATTTCTCATATACTGAGAAGGGATGTCATTTAACACCACTGCTCTTGGCTTAGTAGTATTAATATTATACATTGGAAATCTACTAGAACTAATCAGACCCCTAAGTAATTTCAACAGGTCCTCTTCTAATCTGGACAACTTTATCAAACATCAACTGAAAAATATGACATCTGGAAATCCTGTTGTCCTATTCTGTAGATCATTATGTGTAATATTCCTAATGAGCCACTGTAGCTAGATAGCATGTACATATAAGTACAGATTACTTGAGAGAACAGTGCCATTTTGCACAGTCAGTCAGAGTGAGTACAGACATGAATGAAGATGCACATGCAAGTGTGTTTGAAATAATATGTGAGTCAGTTAACTTGAATATACATGTTCCAGTTACAGTTCCTGATGTTTATGTACAGTAAATATCTTGAACCAATACACTGCTTCATCATCTTTTTTGAATACATGAGACAAGCAACATGGTGTCAGAAGTGGCATGTCTAAAATGGCATGGAGCCAGAATGGATCTGAAGTTGAAGCAACATACAAGCCATGAGGCACACACTTAGAAATGGAGAAATATACAGGAGTGAACTCACAAACAAGTCAGTGGTCATTTTAAGGTACTTAAACTCATTTAAATGATTTTTCAGTCACCAAGTGTGTGGTGAAGCATTCAAAACATTTGAAATAATTACAGAGATAAACAAAATGTCCAAAATTGTGACATACTGATAAAAGTATTCAAAATAAATACAAAAGTGCTTGAAATAACTTCCAAAATGTTTAAGATGTAAGAAAGGGCTAAAACAACCAAATTTTTTCTCAATGTACTATTTTGCATTAATTAAAGCTATTCAAAGTATCCCAAGTTTCTGGAATGTTCGCAGTGTTTGCAGTGTCATAGTGAAGCCTTTTCTAAGAGACTGTTGTGCATTTGAGCATAATTACAAGTATCTGGTCTATGCTTATGTTTAAACATATTTTGTTGTGATTTCAGAAGGATTTCGCAGACCTGGACCACTGGTGTTTGATAATATTGCTGAGAATATGATATATTCAAATAAAAATTAATAAATAAAAAAGTACTCCAACCAGGGTTTAAATCTTCTCTATTCAGAGCCAGTAGAATATCCAAAAACGAATAAGATAAGAAAACTCACTTTATTTAAAACAAAGCTTTCAGGAATAACCCTTCCTCAGTGTTGGTTAATACATCTAAGTTAAAACCACTTTTTTATATAACAGGAACAGACAAAACCACCTGACACAGCCAGCCTATAGGACAATTGTCTTGATGTCCAAAAATATTTTCCTTACCCAGATGAGCTCATGATGGAAGATGAAATCATCATGAAAGGTCCTAAAGTAGTTATTCCTACAATGTTACAGCAGGAATATATCAAGATCTTACATCATGGATGCCCGGGTAATGATTCTACCAAAAGAAGAACAAGATGCATAGTATTTTGGCCTTCATGTCAAAACATATAGAGAAGGAAACTCTAGCATGTTCTATTTGCAATAGTACTAAACAGCACCAACAAAAAGAACAACTTCAGCTAAACCAGATTCCTGAACTACCATGGTTGACGGTTGCTCCTGATATTTTCGAATGGAATGGTCAACATTACTTAGTATTAGTAGACTCTTACTTGAATTGGTTTGAAATTGACCTTTTTCCCAGCCTAACATCCAACACTGTGATTGCAAAATTGAAGAGACATTTTTCCTGTACTTGGTAGTCCACACAAAGTTGTATCTGATAATGGTATGCAGTTTGTCAGTCAGCAGTTCAAGAAATTTGCTGAGGCTTGGGACTTTGTCCATTTTACTAGTAGTCCTGAGTACCCACAGTCAAATGGATTAGCTGAGAGTGCAGTCCAAAGTGGGAAATGTTTGTTAGAGAAATCTAAGAGAGATGGTACCGACATTTTCCTTAACCTTCTCAATCTCAGAAACATTCCCCGAGATAACTTGCTTGGTTCACCTGCTCAGAGATTAATGTCTAGACAGACAAGAACAACTTTACTGATCAGTAAACAACTATTGATTCCAAATGTAAAGAACAACAAAGTGATCAAAACACAACTTTTGAAGAAACGTCAGCCACAAAAGTCATACTATGATAAATCTACCAAACCTATTAGACCACTAAGACAAGTAGAAATGGTAAGGATGCAAACTACCAAAGGATACAACCGAGTGGATATTATCAAAAATGTGAGGAACTGATATTATATTGTTCAATCAAAGGGAATGGAATTAAGAAGAAACCGAAGACATATACTTCCAGTTTCTGAACCAGTGACACAGTAGATTGCCTGTGCCAAAGACTATTTCTCAGAGCAACCTTATACTTGTTCCCATTTTGCAGGACAGTGTATTTTCCTCAAATAATCCTGATGTTATCCCTGAAGTTCCTATTAAGAAGAATTCCCCAGAGATTCTCCCTGTTGCTAAACTCAGTCAAAGCTTTTATGTAACCAAATCAGGTAGAATTTCCAGACCCAATCCAAAATGCATATATACATATACACATTGTCCTGTTCTCCTATTGCATGTCAAACAAATCAAAGAGGGAGGATGTAGATCATTATGTGTAATGTTCCTATTGAGCCACTGTAGCTAGATAGCACATGCATGTAAGTACTGAGCATCTGCGAGAGCAGTCATTTTGTACAGTCAGCCAGAGTGAGTGTAGGCATGGAGATGCACATGTGAATGTGTTTGAAGTAATGTGTGAATCAGTTAACCTGAATATACATGTTCCAATTACAATTTCTAACAATGTTTATGTATAATAAGTATCTCAAACCCATACACTGATTTATTGTCTCTTTTGAATGCATGAGACAAACGACATGCTCTATACTCATCTATATCAGATTCTGTCACACATGCCACTAAAAGTTCCAAAAAACAAAGAAGAACCTCTGTCGTTTATACATCTCTGCAGAAAACAAAGGAGAATCTCTGTCATGTATACTTCTTAAGTCTAAAAGACATTGGCAGTCCTGTGTGTACCTTTAAGCCTTGTGTCTCTTAATCTCTATACCAAGTTAAAATCAATTCCATGAAGTCACAAGAAAATCACATGATTACCAATGCTTAATACCACTTCACTTTATCAAATGCCTTCTCAAAATCGATGGTAACCACCATGAATTCCTTTTTGTCTTTCTCAGGAAACTGCATTAATATTCGAGTTTTTCAGAATATTATAAAAAGTCTGTTTGTCTCCCCCCATAACAAATCTACTCTGATTCAGATTTCATTAACTCTGGAAACCATCATGATGTACAGTGGCCAAAATAGACATAAACCATTCATAATCATTCTTAATATAGAAATTTGTTTATAGGATGAAGTCACAATTCTATTCTTTCCTTCTTTTGGCAGAACCAATCCTACTGCCTGTTTCAATGAACAGCAGTCATCTTCATCCTCAAATACTCTATTATATAACAGCAGTAGACATGAGACATGCACCTTTATACAATATCCACCTGTTATCCGAATGCTGTCATTACTGAGGGTTTTCTACCCACTTATTCTGGCAAACTCCCCAACAAATCTTCTTGTGTTATAGGCCTCATCAATAAATGTTCCTGCTCTTGCGGAATTTGTCAAACTGTAATCCATTCAAATAGTCATATATTTCATCCTCAAACTACCCTAGCATGTTCCTGCATCATACAAATGTTTCTATAATCATCACAGGGTTTCATTATATCCACTAATCTATTTGACAATGCATTCCCTATCTAGACCGTCTCTTCCCCACTTCTCACAACTGTTAGCTTTCACTATGAACAACTAAAAGCAGCATAAACTCTACACAAACATGTCTCTCCTGTAGTGTCATAACTGCCATCCTATTTAACTTTCTATATTTCCCCAAACTTACCCAGATCTTATTCTTTCATTTCTTGTCTAGACACTTATCTCACAACCCTCCCACCCCACTTCCTTTCAACATTTTCTTTCACTCCCTGCCTTTCTCTCATTCTATCATCCTATTTTCTTCCCTTTCTTGACTAGTTCACCCTTTACCAATTTCCCTTCTCTGATTGTAAATATTTCATAAATAAGGATTATGCATGCAGTAGGAGTTTTGCTTATCTCACAAACCCTTGCAGCTTAGCATTGTTTATACTGATGTACTCTGTTGGATTAGTTTGCTTGTAAGAAGGACTGTAAGACTGGGGTGAGCCTGAAAATGTTCTAGGTGGATTATTGTTGTACCCAGTTAGCAAATATACACATTATAGTAGTAACACTCTGCTGTCTTAATCACACCACCAGCGTTTTCTGATAATCATGAAAATTGTAGCCATACTTATCCTTCAAAGCACTACTATAAAATTGGAATTTCGTATACATTATCCACTAAGATATCAATTTCCTTTTACCTTTTGTGCCTCCTGCTGCAACTTACCTGCCCTGTCAAACACTCTACCCTGTAGTTCCTCAACTTTCTTCCCTTTAGTACAGAAATCCTCCCTCCTCATCCTAATATTATATGAATAAAGTTTAAAAGGAAATCATATTTCATTATTAGATTTATCTCACTCGAGGTCAGATAACTCTTGAAGGAACCATAGCACATCTAATTTTTGAATCAGTATTTCTTTAAACCGTATAACAAAAATGCCTTACTGCTCCATATAATCCTGAACCATAGGAGCTAATGCACATTGCAAGGATAGACCATGTGAAAAAAGAAAATGAGTCACAACCTCCTTCACCAAATAAGAATGCTGTATGGTTATAAATATTTCACCAGTTCTTGACCATGAATAAAATCTATTAGAATAATATATAAACTGGTCTTGAGTATTCATTAACGTCTTATCATCTAAAAATCCATCACATTGTTATTACATGCAACCCCAAATATCTACCCCCATCTAGTAAAGCAAATAATTCAGGGTCCTCCCCTCACATCCTCAAAACTCATAAGTGTATTCCAGTCCACCATAAATATGGATACCCCTTCAATGAATGCTATCATCTCCATTATACCATAAAGTTAGACTGCATAATCTGCAGTTGCATATATACAGAAAATTAAATCACCTTTTTCATCCTTAGATAACTCCTTCACCTTGTCATAATAACTCTTCTCATCAATCAGACTATCTTCTACTGCCACAGGACAGTTATTCACCACCATGATCATCACCCCCTCCTATGCTGCCCTTGACATGAGCTAGCAGACATGCTGTTTCACCACTGAGTATGCTTTTAGCAAGTATACCGCTCATGGTGTCCAACTTTGCAAAAAAACAGTTGTATGCTAAGTAGTCAGGCTCTTTACATTCCAATAAATAAAGGTGATCTCATTTAGGCAAACTCTTCACATATGCTTTCCACCCATGCTTCTGTTAATACCCCATATCTTCTCAAAAATATCAATATATGTACAGAATAACATTATAAACAAAACTTTTCATCTCTCTCATAAACTTGCAGGCTACCATGTTGTCCATCCTGTTTTGAAAAAAATGAAAAACAACAACTACTACTAGTAATAATAATAATAATAATAATAATAATAATAATAATGTATCAAGTGTAGATTTCCCCTCAACTTCTATCTCCATTTGCTCCCAAAGGTTGATATACACATCAGAATATAACTGGGCTACACCTCAGTCAATTATTTCAGCTCTTGTATTTAATTGCAAATTAATTACTAACACATACACATAAAATGTATTTCAAGAGCGTAACACAAAAACTTCATTCTTCAAGCATTATCAGTCACACACAACCCTCATAAACAACTGACCCTCCTCAGTCATTATAAATGTTTACAATGTTCAAAAATACCTTTACCTGGGATCATGAACTTAAGATATTTATATTTCTATATCCTGAAACATAACTTTGTTGAGTCATTTAACATGGCTGAAACAAGTTCTCTTGTCAGCAGCACAGTCATTCTTATTTCAACCACCAACATTAAACTGGAGGAGCAAACACTTCAAATTATCAACAAAGTTTTAGCTTTAATGTTCTAGAAAAAAATGTCAGTTTCAATTGTACACAGACAGAAAACAGTGTGTTCTTAAATGGCCATGGCAGTACCCAAACATGTTCACAAAACACTCCTTCTCAAAAAAATTTCCCCCATCTCTAGTGTCCTTAGGCAACTCCCACCTGGTTCATTTGAACCAATTAAGTCAATGGATGGGGCCTTCTCTCAATCTACAACATACATCCCAAAGTTTCTGCTGTTTGGTTCTTAAGATCATACTCCCTAATTATCTTGGTCCTTCCATATGAATCAGAATTCTAAAATTCTCTCAGAAAATAAATCCTGAAAAATGCTGTATACAAGAAATAAAACATCAACATTTTTACATGGCATTCCTTCATAGCAAGCCCAAACTGCACCTTTTTTATCGAGTCTGCATATTGTAATCATTCTCACAAAAGATCTCTTGCCCCTGATTTGATATATCACACCCCGATTGAGCAAGGAACTGACCTTTTACCTTAAAAATTCAAATTTTACCATAACATTACTGGATTTTCCATCTGTGACCGTCCTTATAGGTAAAACACTCTAGGAGCCCGTTCATTTTTAATATAAGTTACATGCATCCCAGTCAACTCAGACATCTTATTTTCCCTACATGCTCTATCTTCTTAATCAACCAGTTTCTCTTTTAACATCTCATCTTCCAAATGAAGTCCAGCATTTGGATCAATAAGATCCTTACACAAAGACTGCAGTTGTTCATTAGCTGTGTTTATGAAACTGTCCAGTTTCTCTTTAATCTCCTTGAAGCCAAGTGACAATTTCTTCCATGGTACAATCTCACCAGAATCCAGTAATTTTATTTATTTATTTAACATTTGTTTACCGGGAAAGTACGACTTGGAAAAAAGCCGATTTTCAGTGGAGGCCCGGGGAGGAATGCTCCAGCCGCATGTCTTTGTAATGTGGGAGGAAACCGGAGCACTCAGAGGAAACCCACATGAATACAGGGAGGACATGCAGACTCTGCACAGAAGGCACTCCAGCCAGGAATCGAACCAGAGAACCTCTTACTGTGAGGTGACAGTGCTACCACTGCACCACTGCGCCATCAAATTTATATGAAGAGTTCAGAGGAGTTCATACTTCCATGGCCTTCTCACTCATTGCCTTTTGGCTGTCAGCCATATCCTTTCTTCTAGAAAAAAAATGTCTGTTAGTCAGACTTCTTCTTAGCTTATTTACTCATTTCCATCAGACAGACCAGTTCTTTCACTCACAAACTTCACAAAAGCAACAAGAGTTTTTTTAAGACAGTAAACAATCTAATTGTATTTATATTTCAATGGAAGGAAATGGATAAGTATCTGTTCACACCTGCACTATCATTAATATTTCCCAAAGATGGATTTTTTTGGCACTACATTGTATGTTCTGGCTTTGGCTGCAGATCACTCCATCTTTGCTTTCTTTGCTTCCATTAAACTGACATAAAGAAATGGGGTTCGTTAGACTAACCTTAGTAATGTTTACAATCATTCTTTGTTTTCTTTTTCCTCAATCGAGTGTTGCCTGCTGCCTGTCTTTAGTGCAGTTTTACCTACATCTACTTTTATAGGTACTCATCTAAAAGAACTGTTTGACAGTTTACAAGCTGCCATTAAGTGATTACTATTGTGATCACTTAATAGTGGGCTCTTAATAGTGAGCTTGTAAGCTGTCAGTTTGTAATTTTTTTAAAAATAGTTTACTTTTAAAAACAGGAATGATCGACAGTTTACTGGCTATTAGGCAATCATAATTTCTAGCTCTTAATGACAGCTTGTAAGCTGTGAAACTTTTCCTTCAGCATTTGACACTCTTACAAGTTGGCATCCACAGCAGACATTTACCCCGCCCTTGTTACAGCATTGTTTTTCTGTAGAGTTTTTATCTCCATAACTGCTGAC
The DNA here is from genome assembly GCF_019279795.1 of Protopterus annectens. NCBI lineage: Eukaryota > Metazoa > Chordata > Ceratodontiformes > Protopteridae > Protopterus > Protopterus annectens. The sequence goes on from NC_056742.1 coordinate 239,574,405, forward strand.
CATTAACTCTCCCCATGTAAGACTTGGGTCCAGTTGGTCCATCTTACTGGGTATCCCGAGCATCGAGGAAAAAGATTTCCAGAAGGGTCATTAACCAGGCAGCTATGGAGCTAATTAGTGCCCCCACTGTATCACAGCAATGAATGTATTTTAATTATGATCTGAAACATTCCCCTGGGAGGGAATTTGTGAACTGCTTCACTGCGGGGGCCACTATGTCTTCCACCTGTGAGTGCATGCTTCCCTGCATCTATTAGGAAGGCTAGCACGTTCACAGTTGGAACAAGCCAATTGCATGCCCAAAGGTTTGATTTACGATGTGCCACCAGTTCTCTGAGAGTTTGAGATATCTTCATGTTTGGGATCACCCCAGGATAGTCACACCCATTCTTCCCACACCAGTTCCTATAGATGCCTAAGTCACTAAATGAAACTGGGCTGTAAGGATAGTAGTTAGGACTGTATCCATCTGTGGACAAAGAATTGTCTCTTTGCATTTATATTTTGCCATAGAAGAATCAGGTTGACCATTCTAAGAACAAACATTTGGATGTTTCATTGTTCTTTGCAGATTAATGTAGTTAATCTGGTTAACCATTTTTCTCAATTGTTTGCAAATGATTTGTTATATGCTTGGAACAAAAATTTGTAAATGTAAGATTAAATTATTTCAGGGCTAAAACGTGAAATGTATTTTGTAATGTTGATTGTACTGATGTCTAGCAATGAAGAAAACTCCATACACTTCAAATTGTATGATTAAGACATTGTATTATGATTTTTACTTTTAGATTTTGCCATGCTCCTGCTAGATTTATCAAATTTCTTCATAAAGTTCTACCTTTCTTTGAGTGTTTAAGGCTACATACATTATTTAACAAATAAGACTGTATAATGTTTTCTTAACAATAACTATAAATAGTCCATTACTTATAGACCTTCTGTTTTATAAAATAAGAAAGTCTTCTTCTTTCTGACTATCTGCTATGATTTTAAATACCAGTGCTATGATTTTTAACGCTCAGAGGTTGAGAGGAGTTCTTAATCTAAAGATCTCCAAAAATCTATTCATTTTATCTAGGCAGTAGTCATCTAGTGATTAATTGTCTTAAGAGGATTAAATTTACAATTTTAATTTGTATGTCGGAGAAGGTGTTAGCCAGTTTTGATGCATTTTAAGAAGGGTATGTCCCCCACATATATTTCCATATCCCCAGTGATTATTCTTTTATTATTTTTATCTCCTGTGCTAGATGATCATTTGGGCTAATTTAGCTTGATCAACCCTATTCACACTCCATATTGGAGACAAGTATGAAATGCAGTGAGGCCATCACACAGGCAAAACTGGTAGTTTTATGATGTTCCCTTAAACCTACCCTTTTGGCAGTTTGATATGCATCACTGAAGCAAAGGCCTACAATGTCATCCCCTAAGGTGCATGGGTGTTGTGTGGCAGCACCAAGCACAAACCTGGGCTTATGTACTGTAATACTTGGTCACCATGGAGTGTCAAGATAGCAACAAACAAAGCCTTCATCCTTATCAGGATGGGTGAAGTGGTATCAACTTCCTATTTCCACTCTTCACCAGTATCTCGGTCACTAATAATTCGCTGGATAACTGGACTGCAATCAGGACTTTATCCCCCTGCACCACAAATGTGATAGTGGAGATTCTGACTTATGAATAGGACATACCCTTCTTAAAATGCATCAAAACTGGCTAACACCTTCTCCGAAGTTTTGGGCAGGCTTCAATAACCTCCTTTATTCGGGGAAATCAACTACCCCTACCCCTGAAAAACTTATAGGTAAAGATCCTGAAGTTATAGCTAACTCGTTTAACTCTTTCTTCACTGAGACCGTTCATGCACTGGCCAGTCAGTTACCTACTTCTTCCACCTCCTCAATCAGTCCCTCTGGCAAAAATCTACCTGCCTTTAGTCTTCAACCAATATCCACCTCCTATATTAGAACTCTATTAAAGAAACTCAAACCATCCACCTTATCGGCTGATCATCTCCCAGCTGAATACCTACAAATAGCATCTGATGTAATAGCATATCCCATCTCAATCCTGATTAATAGAACTATTACTGAGGCCACCATCCCCTCAATCTGGAAAATATCATACGTCATCCCACTTCACAAGGGAGGCGCCTCTACAGAAACATCAAATTACAGACCTATAGCAATATTGTCGCCTATAGCAAAAATTATGGAAAGGTGTGCTCATAAGCAACTCCTACACCACCTCACCCTAAACAATCTTCTGTCTAAAACTTAACATGGGTTTCGCCCCCATCATAGTACTACCACTGCCCTCCTTTCCTTTGTTGATTCAGTAAATAACAATTGGAACAACAAATTAATAACCTCTGCTCTCTTTCTTGACTTGTCAAAAGCCTTTGACATGGTCAATCACCAACTATTGCTCCACACCCTTAAATCCATTCACCTCGATAACCTAGCCCTATGCTGGTTTAATGCTTACCTTTCTGGTAGACAACAAGCAGTCCAGTGGCAAAGCAAACTATCTCACCTGCTACCAAATTCCATAGGAGTTCCCCAAGGCTCTATACTTGGTCCCCTTCTCTTCTCTGTATTCATAAATGACCTCCACTCAGTCATCCCTAAAGCCACCTGCATTCAATATGCAGATGACTCCACCCTGATTTGTTCTGATGTCTCTCTCCATAATCTTCAAGTAGTCACCCAACACTGTTTTGCGGCAGTTGAAAAATGGTTTTCTGAACGGAAACTCATTCTAAATCCCATAAAAACTAAGCTACTTCTAATCTTCCCAACCTCTGGAATCCCTTTAGGCCAATACCCACCACACTCTAATAATTCGGTCTTTCACGTTCAATCCATCAATGGCACCATCATTGAGCCTGTCACCAACACCAAACTACTAGGTGTTACTATTGATCACAAGCTCAAATTTGATGTTCACATTAGTCAAATTATTAAGATAGTAAACAAGAAACTAGGATCCATGTACAGAATTAAGAACTTTCTAACTCCTTATACCAAACTAACTATAGCACGATCACACCTTCTCTCCACCCTACTGTATGCCTCCCCGGTCCTATCCTTCCTCAATAAAAATGAGCTCAACAAGCTCTCAGTTGCTTATAACCATATCGCTAAATTTGTTACTGGATCACCTTACCGTACTCATCACTGCGTCAACCGAAAGAAACTTGAATGGTTAGAACTACCTAACCTACTTAAATTCAACCAACTTACGGAAGCATTTAAAATAATTAAGGAACCAGAAAAAAAACCCTCTCTGAACAAACTCCTGACCCCGTACTCCAACCTTAACTGCCTCCGATCTTTTAATAGTGTCCTGGTACAAACTATGAAATCTAATAACTCAGGTGGTGATGCTCTCTATGCCAACTCTATTGGAAAGCTCTGGAACTCCCTTCCCAATAACCTAAGACTAACAACTTCACTCAGCCATTTTAAAACTAGTCTCAAGTCATTTCTTAAGGCACACTGGCTATGCCCTTGTGACAATCCTGACTAACCTTAGAAGCTGCCTACCACTCACACATTATCATCTAAAAGGACTCTTCACCTCAAAACTTCTCTTTATCCCTTTAAACCTATTCCCAAATCACGCTATTTCCTCTTAGACTGCCCCCTCCGTATAACCATAGAATCAACCTGGAAAGTAGATTTACCCTTCTCCCTTGTGATTAAAGCCCAAACCTCTTTACTTCTTAACCTATCTGTATTTCCTGGTATTTACTCATCATCTAGTTGTGGAATTTAATAGAATGTATTTGTAACTAGTCTCTCTGTATTTTGTATACTACGAATGTTGCTTATGTTTAGTCTATCTATTGTTGTTCCTTTCAAATGTGGAGCTTTTCTCCCCGGGTCTCTGCTGAAAAGGGATATGTATCCAGTCAGACTAACCCGGTAAACAAATGTAAAATAAATAAATAAAATAAATAAATAAAAATGGTCTTTGTCAGAATTTAAAAGCTTCTGTTGGACAGTGTCATTTGTGCCATGAAGGTTAATTATTGCTGCTAACATTTAGGTAGGAGTATTTATGCCCAAGATAATAGTTTATTACCAGAATGATTGCAGTAAAACTTTGGTCACAGACCGATGAAGTTATAAATGCTTGACGGTTATTACCAATTGCTTGTCAAAATTGTTATAAAGTTCTAAATACATTTCAGAGACATCATAGGAAGTGTTTTACCAATGCAGAGTGCTACAGATTGCACAGAGTCCATGTGCTTTACCACATATAAGCCCCAAGAATGGTAGAGTGAATTGGATCTTAAAGGAAAGTCTGTCATGAAGGCCAGTTCTGGACAAAAGAAAAAGCTGGCTAGCAACACTTCCTGTATTTTCTTTTGGCAGTTCACATACAGCAAGGCTCACATAGCTCCCCTATGTGTACCCTGTCATCCCATTCATTTTTTCATTGTAGTAGAGAGACAGACCCATTTGGTCCCTAGTCTATGTAAGACTGTATGGCCCAGTCATTCCAAACTAAAATGAGAGCTCTTGTTAGCTCATTCAATCCCATAGAGTTGAGATTCAGGTGTTAGGGAGTGGGCTGTTTTGCCCATCATGTGAACATCCCCAGCCTAATGCCCCCAAGATAGCCAGTTGCTACTATGATGTCCCACTCTGGACCAGTACTCAAGGAGTAATCATCACCACTGACACTGGAGAGGGATGTACACTTGGAATGCAAATGGATACACTCAGTACTTTCTGATGTAGACCTCTCTGCATCAAGCAGAATTTCCCCTTAAGAGCACACAGGGCACACACTCAGCCCGGGGTATGGGTGTCTCTGTCTCCCTCCAAGTCCCGAATAAGACTCCCCACTGGCATAGCGGTAGGGTTAGGTCCTCAGCCGAGTGTCCAAGCCAAGTCCTCCAGCACCCTCTCTGTGAAACCAATGCTTTGTGTCCCTGCTCCAATTAGCACGAAAGGCTGGCACAGATTACCTGCTCTACCAGCATTGTCCAGACTACAAGGTAGATTCACTGCCAACAGTCAGTTACTATAAGGCTCCTAAAAGGGTATCCAGTTATACTGAGTGAAATTAATATTAATATATATTACATTATTACTATATATTAAATTACAAATGGTAATGTTGACCAAACAGCAAGGCTTTCAGGAGTGGCCAGAGTTGTCACCAAATAAATATATGCAAGTGCTCTGAAAGCTTAAATATTTTCTAAAAGAAAATATTTAGCTCAAAAACCTGGAACTCCCCCCCCCCCCCATAATATTAAAACCACTGACAACACACACCAGTTTAAAAACTACTCAAAAATTATCTGTCTGACACTTTGCTCTGATCATGTGACATCCCTGGCTGATCTCCTGTTATCATAAGTAACACTTTCCATTAATTATTCAGCTCGTCTCTTGGACAGTGATCTTATTTGTATTATAATTTTTCTTTTATCTTTTTATTCTTAAATGTGTGATAAATCTAGAATTATTTTCCCTTTACAAATGTAAATTAACACTCATAGGTTCTATGTTAACACTATCACTATGTTATGCTCCCTATCTGATGTTGTATCTACTGTTAGACTTTCTGTATCTACTGTAACTTATGTTGTATCTATTGTTTGTCATGCTGTATTTACTGTTACTAATGTTGTATGCATTGTCACTTTTTGTGGAGCTTTTTCCTTGAGCCTTTGCTGAAAATGAGCTCTACCCAGTTGGACTTTTCCAATAAACAAATGTAAAATAAAATAAATAAATAAAATAAAAAAGACCAGCCACAATGAGAAGTTTAAATATATTTAATAATAAATAATAAAAGAACATAAAAGTACTATATATCTATTTACAGTAAACACCAGAGTTCCATTCACATGGAATATTAAAAATAACACAGATGGAAAGTTTTACACAGTTATAGAAAAAAAGCAGTATTTAGCTAGTCTCACTATATATTCCTGATTGACTAAAATAATTACTATTCCTACTTATGGAATAGAGCAAAATAAGATGGGTGAGTAGTCCTTGTTGTCAGATCCAAGATAGAATACAGAATACTGATGAGACTTCAGCCTCCATTAATAGTAAAACATTATTTCTGTACAGAATGACATCACATACATCTGGTCATCTGGCTCTGTTTCCTGCACTATCCCCCATCACTAGAAGCTGCCAGGGTTTTAGCACCTATGTGTTACCATACACACAGACATAGCTTTGCTCAGATTAGCTGCAGCTGCTGGAAGTTATAAAACAATAAAACCATTCCACCCTTCCTACATGAGCTACCAGCTATTCTTTAGCACAGACATTGCGCCTCCGGCTCTATTCAAAACTGTGGGATAACATCTTTATGGCTTAACCCATAAAGTAATTTAATTTCAGATGTATTTTGCAAAGTCAAGTCGATTAAGACTGACCTCTGCTCTTCCAGAATATGCTGCTATAATGTATACATTTAGACAGTTACAATAATACATGTAGATTTATTTTCCTTCCAGCAAGGCACTCTATTGATACATTTTAATACAAGCAAACCTCATAAATACATTTTCAGCACAAACATCTATACAAATCAGTTTGATATACAAATGACATATAATTATTTAGAAAATTTCAGCTAGCTGTGCTGGCATATGTTACACATCCACTGTCCCACTTTTCCTGGCATGGCTGGCAGTACCTCCTATCATCATAGCTACCATATATGCTGCCTAGGAGGCCCCCAACATCCTTCTGTATGTGAGTGCATGCCTTGTGGCTTATGTGCATCTTGGATCCACACCATTTCCAACAGCTGCTTCTAACATTCTCCTTATACTCCTGTAAGGTTAGCAGTGCAGCAGGTTAAAATGTTTTCCTCTCCTACCAAATTGGGTGAGCTGGTATTGAGTGTTCACTCCCACTTGACCCTTTCAGCACTTTCTGGCGTTTTAATAGTAACAGACAACTTTGTTTCTACCACCAAGTTTAGTCCACACGAAGTAATGCTTGAGCAAGGTATTTTGTGTCAACTGGATTACTGTCTGATCCATTTCAAACCTTAATGTAGTAGAGATACTTTTCCAAAGGTAGTCAAAATTCAGTTACAGGAATTGTGCAGTAAAGATATCATGTAATAATGATGTTGCTGGTTAACCAAGCTGAATTGATTTAGGGAAAAAGAACAGTTCAGCTATAAAGTGACTATCATAATTATAATTTGACAAGTGAGCAGTACCATTCCTGGCCCCTATGAGAACTTGGAGAGAAAGGAATAATGCATTCCATGACTATCAATTCAGCAGCAAAAGCCTGCTAAAATGCTGGATGCTGATCAGTGTACAATATATTAGATGCTTGTCACGACGTACATACAGAAGGCATTCTTTAATGCTTCACTGAGGTGCCTGATAGTTGTAAAAGAAGCAAATAAGGGTGTTTTCCTGCATCAGATGAAAGCTACCTACTGGTAACCTGGCACAAATGGTTTTTTTTTTTTTTTTCTGAATAATATAAGCATTTGCTGCTCAAGATATTTGTAAAAACATGTTTTCACTGTTTTTTATTTACAGAGGACACTGCAGTTATGTCACCGCAGACTGCAAGACTAAAATAATCAATGCTTTTAAAATAAATGACAGCAACATGTTTAAAAGAGGATTAGTACAGACAGTTATCAGAAATACAAACCTTAAAATAGATGTAATTGACTGGGTGAGAAAGGAAAGGCCACTAGATTAAAAAACAAAAAGATGACAGCTCAGCATTGTGTGAGGCATGTACTATGATTTGGATGATGTCATTGTACACTACAGCCTATCAGTGGTCTTTGGATCCGGGGGGGTTATGCAGAGGGCTAATTGTTGTTAACATGGCACATAGGAGCATGTGTACATTTAGGCACTGTTTGACAAGTTTGACTTGTCCAGTGTACTGTCAGGAGGTTATATTGTGTCAACTCACAGTGGACCCTTTTTAGGTATAATACAGTACTGACCAAATCTTGTCAGGGATTACATTTTACTGTTTATGATGGTTTGTCTAATTTAAGAAGTCAAACAGCTATATGGTACAGGGACGAGATAGTGAGAGCTACAAAGATCTAGTACAAGATTTGAAAGTACTGGTTTATTTATGTATGTATGGGAAAAAATCCATCAAAACACCACATATTATATACTCCAAAGTGTGGAGTTGTATGATTGGAGAAATCAAAATCTTTTGCAGATATAGTTCACGTTACAACCTTGAGGCTAAAGTACAATTTAACTTCAATATCACCATCCCTATGACTAAAATGCAGTGTAAAATCACTAGCATATAAGTAACTGGGGAATCTCACAGATCACTGCATAGTCAGAAAGGGATGTCATTAGGTGATATAAGTGGAATTTACAAGAGTGTCATTTCTATTAGCAATTCGTTAGTTACCTGTTACAGAAAATTGTGTTCTGAATAGATAGAGTGCATAGCGCCTAAATGTATAATTGATTTTACTGCTGTGAATTTATATATAAAAGACATATCAGCACATATTTGGCAGTGAAACTGATGGCTAGAAATGCATATATTTTCAAAACTAAGATAAGGATCAGAAGCACTGGATATGCAAGAAATCTACTTACACAGGTACTGGAGGAACTAATCAGTCTGGAGACTTGGATGCATGCCAAGACAAGCTGTTAAATATGAAGACTGTGGCTGACAGATAGTTCTTACAAATGAGCTCACTAACAATTTATGTGAGGCATATCAAAGCAAAATGAAATATAGCTAAACAATTACCTAAAGGTCTGGTAAGACAAGTTGTATTTGGATACAGTTCACTCAAAATTCAATGTACATTGTTGCCAGATAAGTCTGCCTAAACTGTAACTGATGAAAGAGTTATCTGTTAAACCTGAGTACTGTGGTTTGCACCAGAACAAAACACTTTACACCTTTATTAGTACCGTATATTATTATGAAATGACTTTTGGGTGGCTTAGATCAGTATATTAATGTGGCTATTAGTTTGTAAAATATGTAGTTACACAGGATGTTACAAATGTAAGAGATGGGCCGGGATTGTGGCATCTCTGCATGTAGCCAGGATTTTTGGAACTCCACAAAAGCTTCAACACCAGCTTCTAAAGTATATCTCCCTAACATGTGGACTCCCAAACCTTATCTGTATTTGCTGATAGTGTACTTTTTATATATGTCTAATCATATGATTAATTCCAGGAAAATACAAAAATGTGTAGTCAACACTGCACATCATCAACTGAAACAAAATACATAAACTGATGAAACTAGTTTGACAATTCCCATTTCCCTGCAAAAGGATTCAACAATCAGCAGGGAACCCATGTTTTCAATGTTTAAAAATAAATCCTGAATAATCAGGATTAAGCATACAAATAAACAAAAACAAACAAATAAATAAATAACTAAATGGACAATCTGGAAAAAAGCCATTTAATACAATATTTAACCACAAATCTATGTAACTGTCAACACTGTTTTGTTTTAATTCTCACATATCTCAATATGCAATTTTCCATAAACTATATAACCATGATAACGATGCAACCATGACAATAGTTTTTTAATAAGTAAATTACTTTTAACAAATTTATGCTGTGGCTTACATAGCGTATGCCTGGTTACATTTTCATTGGTATGTTTTGATTATACATTGGTGTGTCTTTTTCATCACGGACAAATTTTGTGTATTGTAACTTAAAGCATCAGGATGAACATTACTTTTCTGTTGCAATATTAGCAAATTTCCCTATGGGAAATTATGCAATCCTGGATATGTGGAATGTTTACAGTTATCTCTGTTGTGGCAAACCTTTTTCTTAGAATGCAATATATCTAAAGTGATTCAAATTATGAAAATGGTTCAGCCAACACTAAAGATATTTACTAAGGTGTGAGAAAAGGCTATTATTTTGGAACATTTGATAAAGTACAATATGGTTCAGAACTAGGTGATTTCTACAAATCTAGTGGTACTGGGTCCTTGATCATATGGAAAATTATTTAAGCATCTGTTTTTCCTTTGAGGTCAAATATATTAATCTGTAAGCATTTTTAATAATATGCCACAATGAAAAATATTAATACTGTCTTCTATTGCTGACATATTGATAAAAATATAGTAAAATCCAAATTTTACAAAACCACAGAAGTGGACATAACATTTAGTATCTCAAAGGTACAACTCTATGCTAGAAAACAGTTGAACGTAGCATACAAACCAAGGATAATTTTCTAATTGTTCACTTTCCTTTATACATATTTAAACAAGCCTAGGCAGTATCTGAACACTAAGAATAACTTTATTTATATATTTTTTCACCATCTATTACCTATGAGCCATTAGCCATCCCATAATCAATGGGCCCATTCATACTCCTATGGGGCAAGGGCCATTTGCAGGAGATCATTATGTAGATAGTCATGACAGTTTTTATATTTTTGGCCCTAACACGTCTCCACAGAGTCTGACATGCATGCTTGCTGACACAAGGGCATACTATACCATCCTCTGTACTGCACATGACCTGTGAAGGCT
>NC_056742.1:239589961-239739961 GCF_019279795.1 Protopterus annectens
TCAACATAGTATGCCATGTTGTATATCCCCATAGTCTTCACCAGGGAATGGTATAAGAGTGGTGAAACCCTTTCCCTTCCTACAGTCCAGGTGAGCATTGGCTAGTGGGACCTACCCTCCTCGGTTGACTGTTGGCCTTTCCAGGTGACTAGTGAATCCAAGAGCTCCAGTGGCATAGGGAAATACCCTGCCCCCATGTCAGTCAGCCACCATTCAGTCATGAAATTCCTTGATACCTGGCCAGACATTATGGTCAAGTTGGGTAATAGACGTACTGGGCAATGAAAAGTACACTGAAGACCTAGGAACAGTAATCACTTTATTGTCTTGCATAGCACCACAGTAATAGTTAAAAAGTCCAAAGCTGCAATATGGGATATACTTGAAGGATTTAGCAGTAGGAAGGAGAGGGTTCTCATGCAATTAACAAATCAATAACACACTATGTAGTCAGGTAAAATAAATGACTCTCTTGCTATTTTTGCCAAATATGGTATTCCTTAGCTAATATCACTAAAGTTAAAAGGACTTTAAAGTGTTCACAAGGAATATAAACATTCTAAGTCTTCTGACCAACATCTGGAAGTTTACTTGGTTCTATACTTATTTATTAAAAGCAGATTAAGTTTGGTGCATGAAGCTATTGACTGTTTTTTTACTTAATGAACATTGTCTTAAACACTACGGCCACTTTCCTTAGAAAATATGTAACAGCAATATTTCAACAGTTAAAAATAATAATAAACTATTCATGTCTAAGTGTTGTATTATTTCTGGTATGCCCTATGAATTAAAAAAAAACTACATGTGGTGGACTTATGTGACCAGTAAACATCATGATTTCTGCTGCTCTCATACAACCTTCTGTACATTCTTGCCCACATGACAAAAGCTGGACTCTAGTCCAGACTCATGATAGAACATCATGGGTAGATCAGGCAAATGTCACCATACCACACAGTATACCCGATCACCCCACTGTAGGATGGTGGCCATCTTTGACAAAACAACAGCCTGCACATGAATAAGTAAGGACACTGTCATGTATACTGCAAAAAGATCTACATTCATCTGCAATGGCCTGATTTCACCAGCAAAGATATTACTGTAGGATCCTGGCCATTTTTGACAAAATTGCAGCCTGCACCTGTATGACTGAGGAAACTGTCATGTATGCTGCAGAACGATCTACATACATCTGTAATGGTCTAATTTTACCAGCCAGACTCTGACCCTTTAAATGTCTTTCTAAATGATGCTCTAAAATCATCTTCAGCCACTGTGACCAACTACAGAGACCCACAGATGCTTCTCTGAAATGTATCCCATTCATGTGTATAAAAAATAGATTATTCAAGTCTCCAGTAATCAAAAAACACGATAAATCATGAATGACATTATTACAATAATGAGTAAATTAGTGTTAGTACCATTTTGCCATTTTTAATACTTACTGTCTCAAAACACTCTGTAACAAACTTTAACATGGCATTCACTAATATGGGTTGTCAGCATGATGGAAACACACACATATTCATTTAACTTCATTCATGTCAGAGCCATGCACACACACACACGCACACACACACACACACACACACACACACACACACACACACACACACACACACACACACACACACACACACACACACTAAAATACATCCTCAGCTCTGCTGTACTTATCAGTCTTAGTACTAGATTTGCCTAGTTAATGGCAGCACATACTAAGGACACAGGAAATGTTTACTTCACTGAAGAGGTATCAGTAGCCCAGCCTGGGAAATATTTTGCATGTATGTTAATGACAGGTTCATAGATTGCTACTGGGTAATTGACTGGGAAGATCATTTGAAGCCTTTTCAGTGTAGTTCACATTTCTAGTTACTCCTATCCATTATATATTACAGGGTCACATCAGGGTTTTATTTACAATTGCCCCCTTCATTTACTGAGTTTGTGTGTTTGTGTTTGAAGAGAGTTAAAGATCTGATTTGCTTAATATGAAGTGGAGCATATTCATGAGGACAGGAATTCTTTGTGGGAGGTATCTATCCTACCATGGGGTTCTAGTTATGCTACAGTTAAGGTTTAGGTCTCCTGTGAAGATGTCAGTGGTGCTACATGTTTTGTGGACATGAAGGAGGTTTTACAGGTTAGGGTTATTTGAGGATTTGTAGTTTTGGCAAAGGTCACCCCATAGGAATCTGTATGTGATGGGGAACAGAAATAGAACTCTAAGGTGTTCAACATAGGTCAAGGAACTCAAACTCTTGATTTCTTTTTTCATTAGGAAACATAAGGGCTTCTCGACCTGAGTCATGTGCCTAGCCAGGTACACGCAAAAAAAAACATTATATTCCAATATGAGCCTAATAATGGAGGAGTACAGCTGGATGGTAAGGTCTTTGGATCTGTTAGTTAAACGTTTGCCAGTTGATTAGGTTAAGGAGAAAGAGTTCCTGACTACTATTAATAAATGGTGGTCAAAGAAGTGCTCTTGACCCTGAAAGTTCTCATGCCCCAAATAACTATATTGGTTTTGAAAGGTGTGTCATTTATATTGTACCTGCAAATATAATTTTGTTTCCAAAGAACAGAATGCTGCACTTTTTAGTATCATCCTCAGATTTGGTTAGCCATTGTCACCTAACATCTGCTTTGATTACAGAGAAGTAAATACCAAACAGGAGATGTCCCAGTACCAAACCTTAGACAATCCCACTAGTGACATTTTTTAGAGGAGAATATGCCCCAGTCATAGTTTGATGACTACTGTCAGTAAGCCAATTAGAGATCCTGGAAGTTACTTAAGGGTTTACTTTTAATTTATTTGATTTGTCTGCGATGCCTGATTATGGAATGGTATCAAAAGACATGACCACATCTAAGTATACTGTGTATATATTCAGAGTTATCTTTATTCAAAGCCACTGTGAATTTTTAAAGAAATTTACTGCATTAAGCAGGCAGGAACTACCCTTCATGAAACTGACGTGGCATGTGTCAAGAGATTGTGCGCTGCCAATATCATTGTTAATGAGGTTCATAATGATGCCACATCATCTTACAGATAAGACTGGTAAGGCTGATCAGTCTATAGCTGTCAGGATAAATGATAGGGTCACCTTTGAGGAGGGGACAGCCACTGCTTTTCTCCATGCCTAAGGGACATAACTAATCAAGAAGATGAGATTAAACCTTTTTATGAGAACGGTAGTGAGGCAGTGCTTGATACAGATGAAAAAGGCCATGCCACATTGTCTGGTTACACATAGCTAACATTTTATACTGCAGAAAGGCCCTTTAAAATTTTTTCAGGGGGCCATCTTTAAACGGAGTAAGCTGGGGAGACTAGAGAGGAGACTGAGCTAAATTTATCTGTTACCTATTTTTTGCTATGTCTCCAGGAGCAGAGTAGGTTAAATTAATATCAGTTAGCTCAGTGCAGGTTGGAGTATTTTCCTAAAGTTACTAACAGAGCTGAAGAAGGATTTATGGTTGCTTCTGCAAGAACAGGTGATTTTCAGTTCATGTTTAGACTTTGTAGATTTGATTTTTTTCTCTGTGTTCTTTATAATACTGAATTTTGTTTTGGAATATGTAGTTTTCAGTTTATTCTTGGAGGTGAGGATTTTTTCTTTTTCTTAAATAGCATTTTACACCAGGGATCCAGTACAAGAGTTTGTTACTTAACTTAGAGTTATATTTATGACAGATATGGACTGATGTATTAATACAGGCATTTGGGTAAACTCTTTACCACTGTAGTGGTGTTTGCTACTGCATTCCCAGGGGAGGAGGCTTTTAAACCTCACTAGGTCATCAGCTAATTTCAGTAATTTAACTTTAGAGAAGTCCATAAAGGATTTGTGGTTGTTTTTAGTCAAGTGCTAACAGTGAAGTGTCAGACCAGAGATGGGGTAACTGTGGGTATAGAACAAGATGGTGGTATATTTGTAATGACAATATCTAGTACATTTGGTCCCCTGGTAGGAGAGTGCACTATGTGTTCTAGGAAGTTTATGCTGCTAAAATGAAGGAAGCACTGTGAGTATTTATTTGTAGTGATGTCAGTGTTCCAACTTACAGATGGATAGCTGAAATACTAAAGTGTTTGGTTCAATGAGGATGGCTTTTATTTATATGCACCACATATATTGCAACTTACATAGAAGATATTCTGCTGTTTAACAAGATATGGATGATTTCCATTTCATTATTATATTGTATAAGTCTGGATGTGGTGGAATTCTGGAAGAGTATAGGTAGCATATATTACACTAAAAAGCACTGGGCTCAGACTAAGGTGGGTGAAATCCTGGGTAACCAGTGGTTAGAATTCTGTTCAGTAGCTGTACAGTGTAGACTTTATTCTGTGCAACAGGTATGTGTTTCCATAAGTTTATAAGGCCAGTCATACCCATGCATATATAAGTGGTGGTAGTGATGCAAGATTCAAGGCTCATAACCTCTGTCCCTTACATTTAATGCCAGTAGCGTGGATTTAAGCTCCATATCCTCTGCACTGACAAATATTAGGAAAGAGAGACTATTTTGTTTGTACTAACTTCACTCCTGCTTTAGATAGTAGACGGGGAAAGGTATATTAAATTATGAGCAGCTGTAGAATCCCAAGGGAGATCTAATATGTAAAATTCATATGCCATGAAACAAAAGATAGAAAGAATGTCAGATAAAAGAAAGGCATTAAGCAAGGATGTTTGCTAGCTTCCATTTCATTTTTCATAGTCATTAAACTACTGATGAACATGTTGAATATATCTAAAACATATTGTCTAAACATATGATGAATTAGTAGTTACATATGTTGATAATCTGATTCTTTATTCCATGCTAGAAAATGGTACTAGAGAAAAAAAAAAAAAAAATATATATATATATATATATATATATATATATATATATATATATATATATATATATATATATATATATATATATATATATATATATATATATATATATATATATATATATATATATATATAAATTAAATAAACATACAGCAAAAATTGGTCTGATGATAAATTAAATGAGAACAGGGCTCCTTGCATTTGGTAGGAATAAAAAAGTACAAGATAAATCTGTAATGTAAAATTGTACATTACCATTGGCTCAGTCATACTAGTATTTAGGAATCACTATCAGTGTGAAAACAATTGTATATAACACAGGAATATAAAATGTGATGGACTGTGTAGTGTTATCTTTAGATCATATTATTGTGCCATTATATTTGGTGTTGGTGATTAGATAGGCAAATATTGCTTCCCAGATTTTTATATTTACTGGAAATATTGTCAAAGATAGTATGCTCCATATGGTGTATATTGCCAGGTGACTTAAAAGATTACTAAAATTGTTCCAATATATATATATTTTTAACGTACATCCACTGGTAACACTATTGTATGATTCATGGGCATTTGATGACCGTATGATTATTGGAATATGTTTATGGATAATCTGTGTGGATGTTCCATTAATATATAAATAAAGCAATTCTTGAAGAAAAAAATATTCTGGGAAATGTCAGCGATACACAAAAGTGACTGGTTAAAAGTGATCCGGACCATACTGAACATATGTGGTTTAGGATCCTTGTGGAAATCATGGATTATAAAAATCACACTCTCAGTTAAATGTAAACTAAATAAATAAATAGTAAACTAACAAACAAACAAACCAAAAATTGGTAACATAATACTAGGATGACCTACACAGATAAGTTCATAAGTCATTATTTTACTGCAGTCAGCTTCTAGAACCTTCAAATAATGAAGTTTCATTTCCCCCAAACATATATTTTTCATTCCTTCATGTATTTTTTGCTACTCATCTTAAAAGTAATAAAGATTTCCATAGTCCAGATTTCATATGGGAGTCTATTCTGCAATAATGAAAATTAATTTTGCAGAAATGAATATCTTCTGCTGAGTTTTATTCAAAGCCTCTTTATATAATGGGTCCTTATTTCAATTTGTATATTATTGAATGTCTAAAGTTAAATGTAACTCATTAATGAAAGATTGTTCACTGCCTAAAGGCTAAGCAAAGTTTACCTCTTAAATACCTTTATGTTATATTAAATATGTTTAATTTCTTCTGTTAATTAAAATAATCTTAAGATTTATAACCTCTTACCTTTTTGGTTAACATGTGTTGCACACTTTACAATCATTCAAGTTATATCAAAGTCATACTACTAAAGCCTAAGTAATATTCAATTATTGGTCTTACCAGTGACATATAGTGAGATCAATATGGTTTTATCCCTAGATGTATTTGTGCTCATAAATTGTCTAACCCTTTTTATTGCCTTTTGCCTGACGTATGTTATATGAGCCTTAAAATAAAGTCTTTTGCTGATAATAGCACTTAAATCCCTTATATTTTTCAAATCTTAATAACTTCTCCTGTCCTAATATAATCAATAAGTCAACACTTGTACTGAAAAAATTATTTTACATTTGTTTTTATTGAATGTCAATCCCTTTCCTTCAGGCCATGTTTTAATTTGATCTAGATGGGCATTTAGATTAATTAAATCTACATGAGTTTGCATTTTAGCTTCAATTTTGCAGTTGTTTACATACTTACATAGCTAGAAATCAGTAGACATAAGAAAATTAGAGAGTACCAAGTTAAAAGTATTATGCCCAGCACTGATCCCTGTGACATTCCTATTATAATGCACTTCCAGGATGATGTAATGTCTTGTGTTACTACTATCTGCTTCATGAGTATTAGCCATCATTCACTCCATCTTATTATATAAGAGTTGACTTAACTTTTAGACAATGTTCTACTATCTGCCTGTGATTCATTATGTTGAATGTTTTTGATACATCTAAATACATCACTATATAACCTATATCCTTGATCCATTAATTTGAAGATACTATTGTAGAACCTAGTTTAATGTCAAGATTGAACACCTGTTATTGGGTTTCATCTAAATTAGGTGCATAGTTCTTGATCTTAGTTAGCTGTGTTAGGAGGCAACATTCAAAGAACTTAACAGTTATTTAGGCAAGGCTAATGGGATGAAAACTAGAGATAGTATATCTGTCATTACCTTTGTAAATAGACACCACCAGGGACCTAGTCCATTCTTCCATAACGAGCCTTATCAATATTTCGTTAAACACTGATGTTACTGGATGAACAAATTCCTCAGATATCATACTAATTAACTGTTGATAAATGCCATAAGATCCCATGCAGAATTTCATTTTGATCATTTTATTTATTTATTTATTTTTTAATTTAAAATTTTATTTTTTATTTATTTATTTTACATTTGTTGACCGGGATAGTCCAACTGGATAGTTCTCCATTTTCAGTGGAGGCCTGGGTAGAAAAGCTCCATACATACATTTATTTTTATTTTTTATTTTACATTTGTTGACCAGGCTAGTCCAGCTGGATGTATGTCCATTTTCAGTGGAGGCCCGGGGAGAAAAGCTCTAACAGAATAGTAAAGTTGATTCTGACTCTCACTGCCCACTGGGGTTTTAGTATTTGTTACACCTGAATTTTTGATACCTCATGGTACCCCTTCCATGTATTACTTCAACATTTAGCGAGTTGGCAACTATTAAATGATTAGAATCCTTCCTGCTAATCACTGTAGGATACAGATTTTGTAATGTGACTACCTTTTTAGTTTGCATCTCCTAGATTCATAGGTTCATAGGTAGATACTAGGCTATCTGCCTGAAGGCATTTATAAGACTAGCCAGAATGTGTTGGCTTTCACCACCCCCTTAGATTAGTTCCCTGTGCCTCTGTCCGGCAGAGCCACTGAAGTGATCCCTGAGGTAAACTTTCTGTTTCCCATCCACCCGTCAAGATTTCTTTTGAAGAGTGTTAGCGAGGAGCTTTGCCTAATATAGATTGGAATCTTGTTCCAAAGCATGGAAAGTCTCTGGGACAGGAATCTATCCCTCCAGCACGTCCTATTTATTGTTGTGGTGAGGTTTAGATCCCTAGAGTGTGTGGCTCACAGGGATAAGGTTTTCTTTAGGTGGAGCATGTCCATCAATTCTGGGTTGGACATGGCCTTGTATGTCAGGCAGAGATCACCTCTGAGTAGGCGGTATGCAACCGAGTACAGCTGCAATTTCTTCAGTCAAGCTGCATAGGGCATCTGTTTGAGGCCAGTGATCCTCTTGGTGAGGTACTTCTGTGGTCTTTCCAGCTGTTGCAGGTGTCTTGTAAGGTACATCCCAAATGGGGCATTGTACTCTATGATGGGTCTGATGAGTGATGAGTAGAGGGGCACAATGATCTCTTTTGATCTGGATGCGAACCCTTTTGTGACTAGGTGGGCCACGTAGAAGGATTTTCTAACCACTTTGGCAATGTGATTATCAAAGGTGAGATTACTATCTACTTGGGTCCCCAGATCCCTTATTACATCTTCCATATTTAGGGGACTACCACCTATGTGGTAGTTTGTGGGTACTTTGTTTTTTCCAAAGGGGATGACTATGCACTTTTTGGCATTTAGCTTGAGGCCATGATTTTGACACCAGGTATCCATCTCAGTGAGACCCTTTTGGAGGATGTCTGTGTCAGCCGGAGAGTCAATTATAGCCCCTAGTTTTCAGTCATCTGCGAACTTGGTCAGCCATAGTCCTCCTGTGCTTGTCTGTACCTTTGAGAAGTATATGCCAAACAGGAGGGGTCCTAGGACTGAGCCCTGGGGAACTCCACTTGTAACCGATTTAGAGTCGGACCTTGCTCCCACAACTCTCACCATGTGTGTTCTGTCTGAGCCGTCTGAGCCAGTTAGCAACCCATCTTGTGACGTAGAGGTTTATGTTCAGGCTGGTGAGCTTGTCTATAATATTAGAATGGGGAATGGTGCCAAAGGCCTTTGTAAGGTCTAGGTAGGCTGTGTGTACCACCTTTCCCTCATCTATAGCCTTGGTAACTAAGAAGTCCATCAGGTTTAGGAGGCATGATCTGCCCTTAACAAAGCCGAACTGGGTAGGGTCCACTGTCTGGGGGTTCCCAATGTCTCTGTTAATGAGTTCCATGATGATGCGCTCCATAGCCTTGCAGACCAAGCTAGTCAGGCCTATAGGGAGATAGTTCCCTTAAGTTGAAAGTTTGTCTATTTCTATTTTAAAAAGCTGACAATTCATTAATGTTAGCCTGTCATTTAGTTAGTAAGTGTAACAAGAAACTGTCAAGATACTGTCAACAAAAATATAATTTATATAATGTTATCTCTACACAGTCCGATGTAAAGGAAATCGAAGGCTTATAGCTCAGTCATTCACTCATTTATATGAATGCATTAAACACATGGAAAGATATGCAACTCCTGTGACTGACATTTTAAAGGAACTAGGGAGATGGGGATTTAGAATTTCAGCCACTACCCATCAGGGATTTCTATTAAAAAGTAGCTTTCATGTCCTCCCATTTTTAACTCAGTATGTAAGGCCATACTACAAACAAAAGACAATTTGCAACCAGATTAGTTTTAAAGGGCTTATGACTTGGGTTTTTAGAACTGCAGCCACTATCCACCAGGGATCTCTACTAAAAAAGTAGCTTTCATGCTGCCACAGTGTATAAGCACCTACTACCAGAAAATGAGTAAATAAATAAATATATACATAAAAATAAAAATAACACTTCTTCCAAATAAATGGCTTAGCTGTTTAACATTTGACCTATGTGCAAGCACCTACAGCTGAGAAGAAAAGAAGAATTAATTTAGTATTACTGGAAATTAATGTGAAATGTTTACATATATCTTCTGACACAATTGAAACCTACAAAGCAAGTTTAGGAAAAACTGCAAAGGTTCTGCATAATGAAGTACGTATATCTGTGGTAAATAACTTGCAGAAGACCTAATGCAAATGTTATCAGAATGTATAGAAATTTTATACTGAGATTCTTAGAAAAACCTCTATACATTATATCTAACATAAAAATGCAAAAGTGAAAATTCTTGGACCAAAGTTTGTTTTCAGAGATAGTATCCCTTTCCTAAAGAAAGTTTATAAAGTAAGAAGTGTAAAGAAAAATGTTTGCTGATGTTTTATATCATTAGTACAACAGATAAAGGCCAACCAGAAATGACTGTTTTTACACAAGATGGAACAATATTATTTTAATAGAATCAGAAGAAGCAATGAACACTGTAATAGATTAATTTTCTTCAGCCTTAAGTTTAAACCAATAAAAGTACACAGCCTCTGCCAGTCAGGGGAATATTCAAAGCTGTATACTCAGCTAAAAATATCAAAATCAATAAAAATGTTTTAGTAGAGACACTGGGAGGTCACTGTTAAACATTCATGCAGAAAAGCTAGATGAAACTATTATGATGCACTTAGAAAATAGAAACAGGCAATTCATAAGATATGTATTATATAACAAGTAATCCAGGAAAGCCCCACAATAAACTTATATGAATGTATTTTATCAAACTGAACTCAAAGCAGAGATATAAAAGCTAAAGTTACTTCTTTAACAGAACAATACAAAAATAAAATAAAAATTTAAATAGACTGACATAACTAAAGCATACATTAAATTAATTTCCTATAATTCAATCCCAAACCTTTACCTTTATAAGAAAAAGAGACACAGACTTGCAATTCCATAGTGTTTCAGTAAGTTAAATAACTATGTTTATCTGAATCATGGCACAGACTGAGAAATAGCAAGAAAAGTGCTGATGTTGATAATCTTAAGAAATATGCTAATCGTAAGCGTGAGTTCACTATGTGTCGTGATGTTGGATTGTTAAGAGGAACCAAGTTATGAACAGCCTGATTTAAAGGCAAGGGCTCTACAAATTGCACAGGCTAGTCATCAAGTTATAGTTAGAATAAAAAACAGTTAAAGAGAAAATGTGACTTCCTAATAGGGCTGTATGACTTACAATGCAAATGTTCAAAGCAAAACACCAATACCATTTCATAAGTCAGAATAAACTAAACTGTCGCTACATGGATTTCAGACACAAGGATATAACTTCTCTTTGGCAGCAAGCAAATGGGCTAGTGGAAAGGCTGATGTTCACTCTTTGGAATGAACTGAGAATAGCTTTTAACACAGGGATATACTTTGTAAACAGTGTATCTAGAGTGTTCTAAGACACTACAAAGTATGTCAGATAGTACCACATGGCATTCCCCTGCAAAGATACTTTTAAAAATTGAGTTTAAAACAAAACATCTTTGTTTCAACTAAAGTAAGATTTTTACTTGGTATTAAAAAATATTAATAGTGAAAAGTTTTTGGTAGTGATGTAAAATTTTCAGTTGTAAGGTTTACATTAGTTAAAATGAAGGGAAATGGGAAAGAGACAAATGTATTGAACAAGCCAGTGTTAAAGTTTTTTAACATGCTAATAAGCTGATTTCTTGACTACTTAAAATAAATGTAAACCAGTACAAAATACTAATTATCACATACACACACACAACTACACCCCGAACACACACACACAGACACACATATACACATATATATGTATATATGTATATATATATATATATATATATATATATATATATATATATATGGGTCTACTTTGACCCATCGAAATTACGTTTCAACGAACCGTAATAAGGTGAGCTGTTTTTCACAAAAGTGCACTTTTACCGAAATTAACTTTTGTGAAAAACAAATTAAATGAAAACAAAAAAAAAAAAAAAAACAAACAAAATAAAAAAAAAAAAAAACACAACACTAACCATATTTATGCAAGCAGGCAAGCCTCCTGCACCCCCCATGTGGGGGGCTGTGCCCCTCATGCCCCAGCTACATTTATATTCTCACTCTGAAATCACAGTAAAGTGGGGAAAAGGGAATATTCCATTATCCTCACTGTGCTGCGATCTAAGTAACAGCCCCCATTGCTGTTCGCTAGGTGAATTTTCACGCAAGTGCATTTTGGCAAAAATGCGCTTTCGCAAAGTAGAGCTCGCCTAAGTATGTTTCGCTGAAACGTAATTTTTTTGGGTCGAGGTAGACCCATGTGTATATATATATATATATATATATATATATATATATATATATATATATATATTGACTTAGCTTTCTTGAATGGCACTAATGTCAATATGCATAATATATTCATCAAGTGATCCACATTATGCACATCAACATACTACTATGCATTCACCGAGCACCAATCTTGTTGCATGTGAAAATTTTACAACAAAAGCCAAAATACAACAGTGTTTCTTATGCCCCTTCACCCCCACACCCCACACCCCCTACTACTTATAGCTTACTTTCTCAGGAAAAGAACAAATTCCCCAACCCCAAGAATTGTCTGATCTGCTACTTTTGTTGACAGGTGTCAGACATATGTTTATTTGACCAAATTATGTCACCTAAATAGATGTCAACCAAAGCACTGTTGGACAAAAGTAGTTTATATAACTATATGTGTGTGTGTGTGTGTGTGTGTGTGTGTGTGTGTGTGTGTGTGTGTGTGTGTGTGTATATATATATATATATATATATATATATATATAAAACTGCTATGTATTTATTATAGATCAAATGGGCACAACATGACATTCAGAATATCAGTATACAAATGTTGAAACAGAATGTTAACACATTGTGAGCATGCTCCAAAGATTTCTTCAGAGTGGGCTAAACCTTCCAGCACTCCCCACACTTTCTGCTAATTATATATACTAACTCCAAGATCACACGATCCCTGAGGAAAGAGAATATTCCCCTAACCAGTAATTGTCAATCTTTTGCATATTGTCATTAATTTGTTTATGTCAAAAAATGGTGTTGACCAAACAGGCGATAACGTTGTGCTCATTCAATCAAAAAAATAAATAAATGACATAGAAAACAGAAAAACTATCAGTTTTAAAACTTCGTTGATGAACTCAGTCACAATAATGTCCAGAAATCATGAAACCCATGTAGTATTCCAAAGCAATAAGCCTTTATTTGTCACAGACAAGCGATCCTCAGTAACAAAAAATCCTCATTAACAAAAAAAAATAAAAAAATCAGAAATACTTTACAGTGTTAAACATATCAGTTTTTATACAGTTAATAGTAGGGGTGGAAAATATATGTATTGTTTAATTTTTAACCTGCCTGTTCCAGGCAAACAATATAAACAGGGCCATAAAAGTGGATTTAAGAACAGCAAGTACCCACTCCCACACACTGATTAGATCAAACTATGCATCCATATGTATTAGTGTGCATAAAACTAAGTTATTTACAGCTCAAAAATACACCCATATATATCTCTACTGAAGTTAGTCTAAACTTCAGTAGATCAACACTAAAAACTTAGACCACAAAAAGTAAAAAAAAAAAAAAAAAAAAAAAAAAGATCAACACATTAACATGCATAACCTGACATTCAACCTTAAGCCATGCAAAAGAAATCTACTGAGTATTGTATGGGTAAGGTCCCCTGCACCCTGATACCCCCTGTTAATTATACACACTAACTCTGGGAAAGGGCATAATTCCCCAACCCTAGGGATTTTCGATCTTTCACACCTGTTGATCATCTGTTTTGTCAGCCAAAGTGTGTTAACAAAACATCAATATTTGGGAGTTTCACTTGTTACAAGTGATCAGATATACTTATATCAGAGTTACTACTACACACTATCACATGCTAAAATGCTGATATTTTTTGTTGGTGGAACAGTTTGCCAAATTATGTAATGGTCATAGTCCATTAGATTGACAGTTCATATTTGAAAGGATTTTGCCCATTCTTTGAGTCTGTGTGACCCTAGAGTTAGTAAATTGAATGTATGTTTAATCTGCGTGGAAATATAGCAACTTTAATTCTTTATCTAATTGAATGTCATCGATTCTACTGCCGTGTGACTGTTGTGGGGGTTGGATAGGGTGTTTGTGTGTGTGTGTGTGTGTGTGTGTGTGTGTGTGTGTGTGTGTGTGTGTGTGTTTTCTTTTTTAAGTCTGAGATAATTCCTCAGTGTTTTAATCTGGTTAATAAATTCAACTAACTAGCAAACTAACTAACTAACTAACTATTTTGCTCTTCTGTAGTACTGAAATATACTTAGAAGTCAAACTGCTGTTTGTGGTATATAAGATAAGTAGTACAGTCATTCCTTTCAAACTGCTATTTGTAGTATATAAGATAAGTAGTACAGTCATTCCTTTCAAACTGCTGTTTGTGGTATATAAGATAAGTAGTACAGTCATTCCTTTCAAACTGCTGTTTGTGGTATATAAGATAAGTAGTACAGTCATTCCTTTCAAACTGCTGTTTGTGGTATATAAGATAAGTAGTACAGTCATTCCTTTCAAACTGCTGTTTGTGGTATATAAGATAAGTAGTACAGTCATTCCTTTCAAACTGCTGTTTGTGGTATATAAGATAAGTAGTACAGTCATTCCTTTCAAACTGCTGTTTGTGGTATATAAGATAAGTAGTACAGTCATTCCTTTCAAACTGCTGTTTGTGGTATATAAGATAAGTAGTACAGTCATTCCTTTCAAACTGCTGTTTGTGGTATATAAGATAAGTAGTACAGTCATTCCTTTCAAACTGCTGTTTGTGGTATATAAGATAAGTAGTACAGTCATTCCTTTCAAACTGCTGTTTGTGGTATATAAGATAAGTAGTACCGTCATTCCTTTCAAACTGCTGTTTGTGGTATATAAGATAAGTAGTACAGTCATTCCTTTCAAACTGCTGTTTGTGGTATATAAGATAAGTAGTACAGTCATTCCTTTCAAACTCCTGTGAAGGATAATGGACAAAGCCAAAACTAACGAAGAGAACAAGGGCGAAAATTACGGACAGATTTTAAATATTGCGGTTATAAAACTAGAAAGTTGCTGGAGTAACAAATTTTGCATTAGCATGTATTTTCTGAAGGATATGAAGTCTCTTGCTCAAATATCAGTCATTATTTAGTGACTTCAGTCCTCAACAATTTACTAGTAAACCTCACATATGAGACAAATTATGAGGGACAGAACACAAATATGAGGCAAAAATCTGGACATTCTGCAAAATTCCTGACATTTGAGAGGTCTGAGTACAGTAAGCTATGTAGTTATTTAATATTCTATTTAATATCATAGGGAGGTATGCATTATTTTTCATAAATGTTCATATTGATATAAAGACAATACATATAATACAATACATGTAAGGCTACAGATACATAATTTGATATTTATTTATAAATCTTAAATTTTCTAATAAAATGCATTCATTTTAGCAATTATTAAAGTGGATAATAGAACTAGAAATTCATTAGTGCTAAAGCTGTAATCTTTCTAAGGAGAGACTAAGGAACAAGACTGATGTCATATCATTATTTGTTACATTACGAATCTGCTTATTTAAACTTATTGATAGTGTTTTAGAATAGCCTTGTGTAGTAAAGGTGAAATACATATGATAGTAGTTCCTTACACTCAGGTATCAGTAACATTGTCAAGTAATGATTTCATCACTTATGCTCCAACTTTCTGCATAAATCATACTTATGTAGTTAAGTATACTGGATAGTTAAAGGAATTAGTCTGATGGCTGAAGATGTTATGGCACTTTGAGAGTGCTTGTTCTAAACTTCTATAATAGAAATACATGCCGATTTATTGAATAATATAGCAATAACCCACGTCTGGGTGTGGGTAATGCGGGATTTAACCACCAAACAAAGACAACCGTGGTTAAATCCCGCATTACCCACACCCAGAAGTGGGTTATTGCTATTATACAATGACATTATTTAAGAAAAGAAATAATTACTTTTCTTAAATAATGGCATTGTATAATGCCTCTTTGCTGCCCTTCCGCAGCTGTCTGGTATTCCACGGCAGTTCTGATGTACTGCGCATGCCTACGCAGTACATCAGAGCTGTGGGCAAAAGCAACGGAGAACGCAAGATCTCCGTTGCTTTTTACTGTTTCGCTATGTTAAATGGGTTTAACATAGCGAGGCAGCTTTAAAATAAGCAACGGAGATCTCTGTTACTTATTTTAAAGCTGTCTCGCTATGTTAAACCCATTTAATATAGCGAGACAGGTTTAAAAAAAAAAAGCCCGTTGCTTTTTACACACTGTGTCGCTATGTTAAAGGAGTTTAACATAGCGAGACAGCTTTAAAAAAAGCAACGGAGATCTGTGTTGCTTTTTTTAAACCTGTATCGCTATGTTAAACTCTTTTAACACAGCGAGACAGTGTTTTATACTAACGGAAAAACTCCGGGCGACCGGACCTTTTTCCGTTAGTATATTGAGGGATTTACAACGGGCACGCTGGTTGGGCTGGCCAATCAGCGTGCACGTTTTAGAGATAGAATTGTATAATATAGCAATAACCCACGCCTGGGTGTGGGTAATGCTGGATTTACCCACGGTTGGTGTGGTTTGGTCATGAGGGCGAAGCCAGAGTGGCCAAACAAAGACAACCGTGGGTAAATCCAGCATTACCCACACTCAGAAGTGGGTTATTGCTATTATACAATGACATTTAAGAAAAAAAATAATTATTTTTCTTAAATAATGGCATTGTATAATGCCTCCTTGCTGCCCTTCCACAGCTGTCTGGTATTCTGCGGCACTTCTGATGTAATTTTTGAAATATTAAGGGGGGGGCATTGTATAATGGACATGTTTCTATAGACACAATGTAATAAGAGGAATCATTGACATTTATACTTTATATGTCAATATTACAGTTAATTAAAAATGTTTAGTTTTATGAAATAGCAGCTTGAGATTTTAAAGAAGTAAATAATCAAAGTTTGGATCATATTCAAGCTGTTAAAAGGAAAGAGATGAGAGTTTAAAAATAGAACCTACTATCAAAAGGCATTAGTGTCTTATTGTGATGCTTTCTGAATATATTGTTACATGTGAGTTTATAGATGACTTTAGGATCTTTGGAAGATGATATAAAGCACTAAAAATGTAACTTTTCTAATTTATGTTTTGGCAATGATATAATTATCCATAATAAGACTATTGAGATAATTATATATACTCTTTAGTTGGTAACACTTACCTTATTATACTTATCATTTATAAGTTTATCTGCTAATTTATATTAAAATGTTTAGGAAAAGAAGAATACAGTGAAGAAATAATAAGATAAATATGGACTATAGAACAATGCTGAGAAGAACAAAGGAGCATCACTTCAAATACTTAAAACAAGCAAAGAACATGAATCATTAAATCATTATAGTAATAAATACAACGATAAGAAGAAAAGGAAGTGGAAGTTCTTTTACATACACCTTTTAGCTACATTTCCTCAAATGCATATTAGTATTCTAAAAGCAAAGAAGAGGAAGAAGAAAGAGAAAGGGAAGACTATAATAGTTAAGGAAGAAGAAATAAATGAAGAAAGAATGAAGAAAAGAGAAAATAATGGAAACAAAGGAGCGAAAAGGAGAGAGGAGGAAAGCGAAAGCATAGAAATAATGGTAGGAAAGCTAGGTACATAACTGACTGACAAATTCAAGAACTGGATTTGATGCAAAGGTTATAACATAATGGAAGCATCTGTCCTTATTTATTATTTATCATCTGTAATTCAGAGGGCTGGTTTCACATAAATTCTCTACCTGCACTAAGTTTCCAAAACAAGTTGTTCATTTATTGCCATGGAAGGAATTTCAGATTCAAAGACATGATAAAGCTGCACAGAGAAACAACCCATTAGTAGCTCGTGACCATGTCTCTGACTCAGACACTATATGGTCAGACCTGATAGCACTAATGTTCTCCATAGCAGCCCAGGTATTGCATTAATAAAGGTACTCCCCCTGTACACATAAACATACACACACACACACACACACACACACACACACACACACACACACACACACACACACACACACAGCTTCATTCATGACTATAAAGAAATGCATCCACAAATCCACACCCATTTAATGGCTCCACTGTACTTAACAGGTAAATGTTATCAAAAATGTTGTTCACTCTACCCTACTATAGTAACATTTAAGTCAGCTGAGTGATTCTCTGTACCACTTGGCTGAGTTAATTAGAAATTGTGGACATTTTGGGATTAATTAATATTAGCCACTCTTCCATGCCATGCTGCCATCTTAGAATACTGCTTCCATAGTGAAACTGAATTCAATGCTAAGGCCTTAGTGAGGGGGGAATTCATAATAGTAAAGCAGTCTCTGAATTAGAAAGTCTTACTTAGAAACTGTCTGAGATAAGGCTTCCACCTTGTTTTAAGTCTTTCTGAATCCCAGAGAGATACTCTGTGAAGGATGCTTATTAATAATTATGATCTCCCATTGTATATATTAGAATTTGTGCAAATAATAAATAATATATGCAGATTAACATGAGGAATTTAAGACGGAAAGTATCTATACATGTTCTTCTCTTATAGGCAATGTTATAATGGGAGCAAACGAAAATATACTATAAAGATCTGTGTTGATTATTTAATTGTAATACACACTTCTGGTATAGGGAGAACAACCAGTTCATGCGGAAAAAAAGGGGGAAAATAAAGAGAATTAAAGAGAAGGGAAGAGAGAGAGAGGGGGAAGAAGATGGGAAAAGAAAAGGAAATGAAAGAAAATAGAAGGGGAAGGAAAAGAAAGAAAAAGTACAGTAATGTGATAACTTTTCCTGTCATCCTTCTTTTTCTGTCTCTCTTTCTCTTTCTCCTCTTACATAAACATAAGGAACTAAAATATTAATCTTTATATAGGTTATATTGAAAAAAAATATATATTTTTTAGTTTCTCTGCAGTAGCATCCGGGCTAGGGACACTTGACTTAGGAAAGCAGGTAGTCCACTGAGGAGTCTTAATCAGACTGGGACATTAAGCTTCAAGCTGGGGTTAGTAAGGGGGATTTATGTTGGTTTACAAAGATTTACATTATTTAATTGAATTAGTTACAAAAAGTGATTTTTAAATAAACCTGATGTGAGGGTAAGATACATATCTAAGTCAATAATTTACTTTGTTTTATCAAATTATTTGTTGACTGTATCCAAGGTTAGAAAAAAATTGTAATAGATATTATAAGCTTACAAAATATTAGAAGAATGTCACTTAAGGAATAATAGCAAGTTTTAAAATGAAATCTTTAAACATAAATAGAGTATCTAGTAGCTGTGAAAGAGATAGAATAGTAAGATATCTGACAATGAACAAAGCAGATGCAATTTTCTTACAGAAAGTGCATCTATTGTAAAAAGATGCATCTAGACATGTATTCAAAAAGTGTAGTATAAAGCAAACTCATCTTTAAAGGGAGAAGAAGAGAAGTAATTTCCCTGTTACCATTTGACAAATTTCAACCTCCCAAACTTCAAAATTAACCTCAAGACCCACCTGCTAACTCTTGGGTCTGTTTCTGTGCATGTCCTACAGGCTAATATGCTCTAATCGCAGATTCTTGTCTCTTCCAAGTTAGGCTGAAATCTACCCCTTCATAATTTTGTTCTTGCTCTACTGCTGTCAAATATCATGGTGTAGCTTGTATTTTTGTAGAAAGTACATCATATTATTTTGCATTATTTATATTCTAACCACTAGCAGAGCTTCACCCTTCTAGAGTATTTAACCTGTACTCTCGGTTTACCTAGTATAGTGACTGTCATACAATTTTATCTTCTCCAGTCTGTACTACCTATGTTTTTACTTCATCTGTTTTTCCTATCATTGTAATCACTTCCCCACTGCAATACTTTGGATCTCGATTCTTATACTTTCCTTCATTTTATCCTACACTGCCATTGTTATCATTCATGTCTTCTCCTTGTTTATTAATTTGTATGACTTTTTTAATTTTGCTATGTGCAATCCCATTCTATCCTACTTCATTCTCATGTTTTTTTTTCTTTTGTATGGAATTTTTCTACTTGGGCCTCCACTGAAAGAGGGTCTTGCATGGCCCAAATGTACTTTCCTAGTAAACAAATGAGTATAAATACATTTTGTGTGAAACACCGCTATAATGTCTAAAAATCATATATTCTTATAAAGACTCTAAAGAAATCTTTGTGATAATAACATTTGCATAACAAAAAATATTTACATTAACTGGCGCATACTGGATACCATGAGATGGGGCTAGATATTTCCAAAGAATGCTTAGAAATACTTGTAAAAAAATGAATTGGAATTTAATATTAGCAGGAGATTTTAATTGTGTATTTGATAAGGACACAGGTGCAGCTAAAGAATTTAGAATATCATTGCCAGTAAAAGAATTCAAATGGACAATTTTGATAAACTTGACATGTTTAAATGGTGCCACAGATTCTGATTCACTATTATATGCATGTTATCTATGTGTATTTGACACACAAATTGGAATTGTTAGATTTCTTTATGTCTTATTATTTAACTTCTAAGAGAAATTATTTTAAATTATACAATGACTGGCCATTAACATTCTAAAACGAGCATGCTGATTGGCCACCCCAACCAGCGTGCCAGTTGGAAATCTTAGAATATACCAATGGAAAAAGGTCCGGTCACCTGGACTTTTTTCCGTTGGTATATTCTTTAATTTTAGCTTTTTTCAACAAAAATAAAAACAAAATTTGTAGCCCAGAGGACTCCAGACATACAAGAGAGACACCATGCAGAAAATACTAGGGAAATCAGCTACTTTGTTTAAAACTAAAGACACATACCTGATTTTCCTTGTATTTCCTCCATTCTGTCTCTCTCCTACCCTAAACTTCCCGATCCCTTTTTTTTTAATAAAAAAAAAAAAAAAAAAGAAAAGAAAAGAAAAGCAGAGCAATGGTGATCTTCTTTTCTCCATTGCTTACTTTCCCACTTTCCCGAGCACTGAAGTACTGGGTATGTGTGTGAACGCAAGTCCCGTACGCATGCACAGTACATCAACACAAGGAAGCAGTATACTACTAGCTGAGGAAGAACAGTAATGTGCCATTATACAAAGACATTATTTAAGAAAAGTAAGGGGTTTTTTCTTAAATAATGTCATTGTATAATAACAATAACCAACTCCGTGGTTGTGGTATATTGAAATTTACCCACAGTTGACTTTATTTAATCACTCAGGCTTCGCTCTCATGATTAAACCACGCCAGCCATGGGTAAATCTTCAATATACCACATCGACATTGTCGGTTATTGCTATAGCAAATATTTTGTTCCTTATCAGCTCATAAGGCTCTTTTTGGATTAGAAGTAAATTATAAAAATTATCTGCAGTTACTAGAATTGTTTCTTATATGACAAAGTTAAAGGAATTTAATGAGTGGTCAAGTAAATAAATTTATTTTTTAGTAACTGATGACAGTGGCAGAGTTGAAGACAGTGGGCCAGATTCAGGAAGGCTTACACGGAGTTTAAGAGTAGTGTAAGCCTCCGTGTAAGCCTCCTGATTCAGCAACAGCCCAAATCTCCATGTAAGAGACAGCTAACACGTCTCTTACACGGAGTGGGCGTGGAAATGCTCAATACCTCATTTGCAGCTGACAGATATGCAAATGAGGTATGTGAGCGATCCACGAAGCCCAAACCAGTCCGTGTAACGGACGTGTTAGCTGCAGAAATGTACTCAGCTGACAACTGAGTACATTTCTGCAAAATTACAAACCGAGCTATGTCAGCTCCAAATAAAGGGTGCATTTGTTACAGTAAGCAGGCCAATGGCCAAATATGTGCCCATTGGCATGAAAAAATGTTGCAAAAATAAATTATATAACTTTTTTTTTTTTCACGGGATTTATGTGTTTAACTGCAGCACACCAGCAAACGGGTGCGCTACCTAAAACTAAAACCGAAGCTTATAAGCCCACAATTGTGGGATTTATGTATTACATGGAATGTCAATGGAGGACTTGCAGACTAAAAACAATATGGCCTCCGTTTAGTGGTTGTCAAGGGGAAGCTCCGTGTAAGATATGTAACTAAGCATTACTAGGCAATCCTATGTAAATGAGGGTTACAATACTGAATCACACTGCCACATAGGTAATGAGCACTTTCTGAGTAGTGTAAGAGTTAGAGAAGGGGAGGAACAGAGTAAGAGGTAGGTGACATCACGGGGAAGGATAGAAAGAAATGTACCAGATTGGAGGGCAATGTAAGGTAACAGATGACAGACAGACATCAGGGAGGAGGTGTGTCCCAACAGAACACTAGGAAAGTCAAGAAATTGAGGGCATACGCTATCCCTACACTCTAAGTTTCTTGATATACGTGCATGCGCTGCTGCGCGTGTAAGGCAGGTTCTACATGTGGGAGCGTGTTGCAAACTGTTTACAACGGTTTGCGGGCGTGCGTGTGTGATGCAGTGTCTGCGTTTTAGCATGAATCAGCCTAGCTAACACCGTGTAAGGATGTGTCTGCGTGTAACACTGTGTAGGGATATGTCTTGGCGTTTAAGTGACTGTGAGCGTGTTTAAGCTGGTGTGCACATTGCTCCCCTCAGGAAACAGAGAGGAAACAGGAAACAACCAAAATACAGGAAACTGCCAGGAATACTGCTGGAGTTAATTGGTGGAAACAATTACAAGCAGGCAATTACACAGGC
This sequence comes from Protopterus annectens, assembly GCF_019279795.1. Classification (NCBI taxonomy): domain Eukaryota; kingdom Metazoa; phylum Chordata; order Ceratodontiformes; family Protopteridae; genus Protopterus; species Protopterus annectens. Next base: position 239,612,538 of record NC_056742.1, read on the forward strand.
AGACTAGAAGCCCAGCCCAGCACTTAAAACACAACAAAGAGCAGTGAAGGCTGTTTCTCACAAGAGATACTGCCAGAAGCTAAGCTATCAGAATTGAAAACTGAAATAAAGCTGAACTCAGAGCAGAAATGCTAGGGGCTGCCATGGCTATTATAATCAGGCATAGGCGAATTGCTGAGGGTGGTGACAATGCAGATGCTGACAGACAACCCAGAGTGAGGAGAAGGAGAAGAGTATACAGGCCCAGGGTCACCTACCATGGGTTACATGAGCTGGAGATAGTAGAGCGCTATAGAGTGGACAGAGAGCTCCTGCAGCAGATTGTTGAGCTGTGCAGGCCACACCTCACACACAGAACCAACAGAGGGAACCCATCCCAGTGGAAACCAAGGTATGTGTTGGCCTAAGAATACTAGCAACAGGTACCTTCCAGAGACCAACTGGTGATATGATGGGAATATCACAGGCATCAGCCTCCAGGGTACTGCACCAGTTCCTGGATGCCATGTCACCACATGTCAGTGATCATATATATGTCCCTAATGACCGTGAGGTTGTGGCCAGCAATATCGTCTCTTCCAGCAAATAGTGGGATACCCTGAGGTGCTGGGTGCAATAGACTGCACGCACATACGCATCAAAGCACCAGCCGGTGAGCGGGTAGAGTCTACATTAACCGCAAGGGATACCCTCCATCAACTGCCAGGTCGTGTGTGATGCCCAGGGCATAATAATGAATGTGTGTGCTGGCTGCCCTGGGAGCTACCACGATTCCCACATCTGGCATCTGACGCAGCTGTACCAATCATTTGCCAATGGGGACTTCCCACACGGACACCTAGTGGGGATGCAGGTTATGCACTTGAGCCGTGGCTGATGACACCCATCAGAAATGCACACACACCTGAACAGGAACGCCATAATGAGGCACACGCACAAACACGTAATATCATAGAGCGTGTGTTTGGGCTGCTCAAGTCACGGTTCCGGTGTCTGGACACATCTGGCGGAGCTTTGCAGTACACACCAACTACATGTACCCAAATGATCATGATATGTGCTATGCTACATAATATGATCCTGCGGAAACAGCTGCAGCAGGACCAGCACAGGGCTGGGCCAAACATCCCCCCACCATTGCCAAGGCCACCACAGGCAGGGGGTGACTCGGAGGAGGAACAACCTGACCTTGTCCCAGTAGGCAGAAGGAGGCATGCCCAGTATGCCCTGGCCTTGGCAAAGAGGCAACGATAGCACATACGCTTGGTCAGTAGGAACACTGGGACTGATACCGCTCTGACTCACTCATACAGTAACAGGGATGCCTAACATGACACAACCTGCTTCCAAATGTACAGGGAGTGTAGTATGTGTATCCGACAGAGGTGGCCCTGCAGCACCACCTGAGGCATGAATGCCATGTGTTAAGTAATGTAATATCATGTACAATATGCACACCTGAGGACCCCAACTAACATCCATATCCACGCATATGACCCTGCGGAAACAGCTGCACATCATACAGTGATGTACATGTGCAAAAACATGGAACAAGATACAAAATGAGGGTGTCTAGCAATAAATAGCATGGATAACCACACACCCATGTTTGTACCACAACAAGAAGCAACATGGAATAGCCATGGTCAAAACCAATGGCTAAAACCGACTACTACTATATAGCCTGCTGCAGACCACTGTCCTAATAGCAGGAACTGCCCCAGGCCTATGTCCATAGGTTCATACTAGGCTATCTGCCCTAGGGCATTAATAAGCCTAGCCCAGAGTTTTGTGGCTTCTGCCACCCCTGCAAGTTGATGGATAATATGCCCATCATTTTGCTGTGCCTCTGTCAAGCAGTGATACTGAGGTTATCCCTGGGGTATACCTGCAATCTCCCATCCATTGGTCAAGATCTCACTTGAACAAAGCCAGTGAGGTGCTCAGCCCCACATGTACCAGGATGTTGTTCCACAGCATATGGACTCTCTGGGTGATGAATCTGTCCCTCCAGCACATCCTATTAATATCTGTGTTGAGGTTTAGGTCTCCTGCCCTTGTAGTTCTGATGGATGTAGAGGTCTTGAGGTGAAGCATGTTCATAAATTCTGGGTTGGACATAGCCTTGTATGTCAGGCACAGGTCACCTCTGAGCAGTCAGTAAGTGACTGAATACAGCTGGAATCCCTTCAGTCGGGCAGCATAAGAAATATGTTTGAGACCCTTTCACCTCCTGTCGAGGAATTTGTGGGCCCATCCAATCTGAATGGGGCAGTGTATGCAATCATTGGTGTGAACGATGACCTCCCTTGATCTAGATGTGAATCACTGCATGATGAGGTGGCCAATGTAGAAGGCCTTCCAAACTACCCTGGCAATGTGAGTGTCAAGCAAAAGGTCACTGTCAACCTGGGTGCCCAGGTCCCTGATAACCTACGTTGTGCTTAGAGGATTGCCACCTAGATGGGAAGTAGTGGTAACCTTGTTCTTCCTGAAGGGTATGGCTATGCATTGTTTAGTGTTTAATGTAAGGCCATGGCCGTGGCACCAGTTATCTGTGTCTATGAGACCCTTCTGAAGGATGTCTGTGTCAGATGGGTTTCCAGCTATGCTTCCCAGTTTGCAGTCATCTTCAAACTTTGTCAGCCATAATCCTCCTGTGTTTGCTCGTACTTCTGAAAAGTAGATACTGAACAAATGTGGGCCCAGGACTGAGCCCTGTGGGACACCACTTGTGACAGCTCTGGAGTGTAAACTGGCACCAGCAACTTTGACCCTGTGTGTTCCGTCACTTAGCCAGTTTGCAACCCATGCTGTGATGTATGGGTTCACAATTAAGCTGGTGATGTTTTCAATGATACCTGAGTGGGGTATTGTGTCGAAAGCCTTTGCCAGGTCAAGGTAGGCTGTGTGGACTGCCTTGCCCACGTCAATGGCCTGGGTGAGTGTTTTGAAAAAGTCAACCAAGTTTAAAAGGCATGATCTGCCCTTGACAAAGCCAAACTGGATTGGATCCAATGTCTGCAAGTCCCCTATGTCTTCATTTAGAATTCCCATTATGATCCTCTCCATAGCTTAGCAGAACAGGCTTGTCAAGCTGATGGGATGGTAGTTTCTGGGGTTGGTGGAGGCACCTCCTTTGTGAAGTGGGTCCACCATTGCTGTATGCCACTCCTTGGGAACATATCCTGAGGTGAGGCTAAGATTAAACAGCTGCCCTAACTGCGGGTGTAATTACTCATTGAGTTCATGGAGCACACAACTGGGGACACCATCTGGTCCCATGGATAAAGTGTTTTCTGCCTTGGATTGAGCAGTTCCCACCCCAGCAGTGGAGATGTTTGGGGGCTACAATCCTCTGGTGTACATACCCCCCCAGTTGGGGGGAGGGGGGGAGAAATCTGCACTGAACCTGTCAGTCAGTATGTTGCCAATGTCTGTAGGTGCAGTGATATCAACATTATTCTGAACTAAGTCTGAGCATATCTGGGAGTTTCCTCCCAGGTTTCAAACATAGGTAAAAAGGCCTCATGATTGTCCCTGGAGTCCTGAGTGGGTTTACTCTCAAAACATGCCTCAGATGATTGTATGGGGCAGCTCAGTGTTTTACTCACAATGAGCAGGAGTGCCTTCCCCCCTACGGATTACGCTCTATCTTGTAGTAGCTCCTTCCTTGTGTTGTACAGCTTGTTTATGGCTAGGGTCCACCAGACTGGATGCTTGCCTGTGGTACAAAGAGTCATTATTATTTGGGATTGCCTGAACCATGCAGTCCTGGAGGTGCTGGTAGAAGGCATTTCATAAGTGATACAGTGGCTTGGGTAATGGTGTCTGCTGGCCTGGGGGCCTTGAAAGAGACCACACCAGTCCTCAGAAATGTGAAGTCGGCATTTGAGAAGGTCTTCACCGTTTCATTTCCCATCTGGGGTGTGGGTGGGATGTGGACTCCCACTGAGAATAGTCCATGATCTGATCTCACCAATGATGGGTATATGTCTGGTGTTGAACAGTTTGACCCCATGTTCGTGAGGATGTGTTCTAGTATGTTGCCTCCACTTGAGGGGATTGGGACCAGTTGTTCCATGGCATTTCAGTGTATGAACTCTTGGAACCTTTGTGTTAGAGTGTTGTGGCATGATTAGTGATCCCAGTCTATATGTGGATAGTTGGAATCACCCAGTAGGATGGTGTTTGGAGATACATTTTCCCCTTCAGTGTTTGCAGGATAGCTGTGTGAGGTACCTGAGTTTGAGCGGGTGGCATGTAACATGCTACAAACTGCAGAGCAGTCTTGCCTACAGTCATTGGCACCTGGATGGTCTCTGATGCATCGTGTGCTGCCACCAACCATGAGGTGAGGGTGTCCTTGATGAATATGGACACCCACCATCCTTCTTGGTGTTGTCGGGATGCTGGTGCCGGAATGCATGATATGAGGTAACACCCGATAGTGCCGGGGTGCTGTCAGAAGCTGTGAACCAGGTTTCAGGCACAGCACAGACATCAATGTGCTACATACTGAGAAGGGCATAGAGTGTGTGCAGCTTGAGGTTGAGACCTTGGCATTGAGCAGCATTACCCTTAGTGTCTTTCCTTTACTGTGTTCTAGGGTGGTAGGTGTAGAATCTGAGTCTTGCATAAAAAAGGCACAATGGGGTGGCAAGAGCATCATCTGAAATCCGGAAGCCCAGGGGTGACAGGTGCAAGCCGTCCCTTGCAAATCACTGTGGCCTGTCCAGCATGTCATCCCAGGCAGACAGACATTGGACCCCCTTAGAATGACACCATAGTCTAAGCAAAATACTACAGCTGATCATCTTGTCTCTGTTTATGTGGCATCATACTTGGTGAAGGTAGGATACTGCCAAGGTCAGGGTCATACCTGCCTGGCCTACATAATCAGAGGGATCCTCTATGTCTCTTTCCATGTAGTCCAGGGAGGTACATCTCAGGTCGTTCACACCAGCATGGATTATGACTGGGTCAGACCTGTACTTGCAGTTTAGTGACCTGAGTGCTTGCATTATGTGGTGGATTCCAGTGCCCGATAGGCAGCTTACTGTGACCTCCTCTGTACCTGATCTGGTGAGTGGGACATCAGTGTGTCTGACTATGGAGTCACCTATGACAAGTGTGTCCGGCATTGTGTTTGGCCTTAAGGGCTGTGACTGTTTGGCACACCAACTCTGTGGTCAATGTGTTGCATGTGCTGTGCCCTGTGGAGGCAGTTGTGTGAGTGTCTGCTGTGGTGTCCAGCGCCATTCTGGTAGACTTCTGATCAGAGCCTCCGAGAGTGTCCCTGTGTGTCTATGTGTATGATCTTAAGTTGTGACAGTGCCGTGTGAGACTGGATTAAAGATGTGTGTGTGGTTACCTTCACCCTCTCCCTGGTCTTGCTAGTCCTATGTTGAGAGAGCTCAGCCTCCACTTTGGCTATATAGTTGCATCTCTCACATGTATGTGTGTTTTATGGCAGAAGGAGACGGTTGTCAGTGTACATGAGGCAACTGTAACAGTGCCTCAATATTCCCAGGTTCACCAGCTGAGCAGGAAAGGACACTAGCAACTGATCCCTAGACATGCTAGAAGGAATAGACAAAACAATGTTGGAATACAGGGAGATATCAAGCCCCCCAAGCCACATCATACTGTTTGATTGACAATAGCTACACATACACCAGTGTTTCATAGTGTCATAGTGTACTACTAGGCTATCTGCCCTAGTGCATGTATAAGCCTAGCCATAGTGATGTGGCTAATGCCACCACTTATAGTGGTAATAAGTGTACAGAATAGATTCTGAATATTGTGCCTCTGACTTAGTAGTGACACATTATGACCCCCTTACGTAATTGAATAACATGACTGTGTCTCTGACTAGTCTGTGCCTCTGTCTCATATGCAGTTGTCCAGATGTCTCCTGAAGAGAGTCAGTGAGGGACTCTGTCAAACATGAACTGGGATACACTGCTAGAGTGTGAGATGCTTCTGAGTTATGACTCTGTCCCTCCAGCATGTCCTATACATGTATGTGCTGAGGTTCAAATACTCAGCACTCATGGCTCTGGTGGATTTGGATTGCTTGCAGTGGAGTATGTCCACCAAATCCTGATTGGACATGGTCTTGTATGTCAGGCATAGGTCACCTGTAAGTATGCGGTATGACACTGAACAAAGCTGGACTTCCTCTATTCTGGAAGCATATGACATGTGTTGAAGAACCCTGATCTTCATGGTAGGTACTTTTCGGGTGCAAAGGTGCAAAGGTGCAAAAGGCAGGATCTGCCCTGTACAAAGCTGAACTAGGTGGGAACAAGGGTCCGTAGGTCAGTAATGTGTCTGTGTAAGAGCTCCATGACTCCTCCCATATCTTTGCAGACAAGGCTGGTTAAGCCTGTGTGGTGGTAGTTGCCATGGTCTGTGGAGGCATCCCCCTTGTGGAGTGGGACCACTGTTGCCGTATGCCAGTGTTCAGGTACATATCCTGTAGCAAGACTAAGGTTAAATAGCAGTTGTATATATGGGTCCAGCCCCTTCTGGAGTTCACATAGCATGCAACTGGAGATACCAGCAGGTCCCATGGATGCTGTGTACTTGTCTTTGCTGAGTGTGGCTCTCACATGGACATCCAAGATGACAGTGAGGTTACATACAGCAGTGATAACTATCTTGTTTTGGGGGTGAGGGAGGGGTAAATCGCACTGAAGCTGTCCGCCGGAATGTTGCCAATATCTGTCAGGTCACTGGAATATATGTTGTTGTGTACCAACTCTGAGCATATCCGAGGGTTCACAACCAGGTGTCTGACATAACTGAAGAAAGCAGTGTGGTTACCTTCATTGTCTTTGGTGATTTATGTCCCCAAGTTGACCTTGCATGTCTTTATGAGATAATGTAGCTTTCTACTAGTGCTGATCACAGCTGTCTTCCCTTTTGGAGATGTAGCTCTGTCTTGCATTAGTAACCCTCATCTGTCATACAGTTTGTTTATGGCTGGGGTCCACCAGGCAGGACACTTTCCCTTTGTGGAGAGGGTCCTGTTTTCAGTTGTGATTGTATGGTCCATGCTGTCTGACATCTAGCTAAGGGGAGGTCATTCTGGTTCTGCAGTTATCTTTCATCAGCATTAGAAATGACCACAACAGCCCCTGTGGGGTGTACCTCATGCAGACACATCCAGCACCTGTAAAGTCCACAACAGTACCTCACCAGGAGTATGACAGAGCTGGAACACATGTAATGTGTAGTCTGATTAAACAGAGTGCAGCTCCACACACTGCCATACTGTCCACCCAGATGCAAGCTGTGCCTGATGTAGAAAGCCATGTCCAAGCTGGAATCAATGCACATGCTGCACCTTGTACAATCTGAATGGCAGGGAACTATGCACATGAGGGACCTGAACCCCAGCACTGACATATATAGGACAGGCTGTACTGCATTATCCAAAACACAGAAGCCACCCCCACACATGAGTAAACTACCAGTACAGGTTGTCCATAGAGACACTGGTTGAGTCCCCTCAACAGGAATCCTAATGAGTGGATGGGAGATGGGAGGTTTACCCTGGGTATCAATGTTATGTCACAGGTAGACAGAGGCACAGTATACTAAACAAGACATATGACATGTCGAACTACGCTTACAATGTGTTGATGGACAAACACATTCTCCGACTAGCATTAGGTCAAGATACCTCTTGAACACAGCCAGCAAGGTGCTCTGCCTCAAATGGACCAGGATTGTATTCCACAGCATAGGGAGTCTCCGAGTGATAACTCCATCCCTCCAACATGTCCAACATACATCCCTGCTAAGGTGTAAGTCACCTGCACTAGTGGTTCAGGTGGATCTTCTGAGTCTGAGGTGGAGCATGCCCATTAATCTCTGTTTGGACATGGCCTCGCATGTCAGGCACATGTCACCTCTAAGCAGATGGTATGTGAGTGAATAGAGTGTGAGTGTCGTCAATCTGGCAGCATATGACAGCTGTTGGGGTTCCTTGATCCTTTAGGTGGGGGACAGTCAGGGTGTCTCCAATTGCTGCAGATGTTGTGTGAGATACAGCCAGAATAGGGCATTCGACTCGATCAACGGTCTGATAAGTGAAGAGTACAGGGGAACAATGACCCACTAGATCTGGATGTGAATCCCAGCCTGATCAGGTGGGCAATGTAGAAGGTCTTCCTAGCCACTTTAGCAATGTGAGTCTCAGAAGAATGGCGACTGTTAACCTGGGTCCCCAGGTCCATGATAACCTCCTCTGTGCTTAGAGGATTGCCACCTATATGGTAGCTTGGGGTCACCTTGCTTTTCCTGAAGGGTATGTCTACACATGTTGTGCACTCTGACTTCAGGCCATGGCCCTGGCACCAGCTATCAGTTACTGTGAGTCCCTTCTGAAGGATATCTGTGTGTGATGCACTGTCCACTATGGTGCCCAGTGTGCAGTCATCTGCTAACATTGTCATCCAAAGTCCTCCCATGTTGGCCTGTACTTCTGGGAAGTACATGACAAACAATGGGGCCAAGGACTGAGCCCTGTGTGACACCACCTGTGACCAGCCTGGAGTCTAACATAGTGCCAGCAACTCTAACCCTGTGGGTCCCGTCCTTAAGCCAGTTTGCAACCCATCTTGTGACATATGGGTTTACATTTCAGTTGTTAGGGTTTTCCACAATACCTGAGTGGGGTATTGTGTTGAAAGTGTTTGCAAGGCCAAGGTAGGCTGTATGGACTGCCTTTCCCCAACAATGGCCTAAGTGACCAATTTAAAGATGTCAACCCAGTACAAAAGGCATGATCTGCCCCTGACCAAGCCAAAATGGGATGGGTACAATGTCTGCATGTCCCCTATATCTTTGTTTATGAGCTCAATTATGATCCTCTCCATAGATTTGCAGACTACATTTGTTAAGCTTATGGGGCAGCAATTAACAGGGTCTGTAGAGGCACTGCCTTTGTGCAGATGTGCACAACTGGACCCTAACCAGGCTGTTGTGCACACTATGGAAATGTAAAGCAGTGATAGGACTAAAGGCCAGGATACTGACCACCACAGTGAAAGTACTGGAACACTACACTAGACAGTGCTACAGTGTTAGGTCAGTATGAACGGATGTTGACAATTGTGTGCAAAGTATCCCATGCAAAACCTGCAGGCACAGTATACTCCCTGTTTTGTTCACACAAAAAGCATTCGGACAGTAACTACACAACATGGCACAGAACACACAACCATAAACTTCAGGTATTTGTTGAAGGTCACACTCATCCACAAATGTGATGGGCTGCAGAGTTCAACATATGTAAAGCCCACACTGGGCATGCTCACACACTTAGATAAATGAGACATCTTTCACACAACATGCCACAGGAAGGCTGAACTGGGCATGCTCACACACTTGGTCCAAATGTTACCCCTAGCAAATGTGAAAACACACCAGAGGATGCTCATCCCCCTTTCTAGACACTGATCATGTAAGCACCCTATAAGTATATTGGAGAAAAGGATTCTCTCAGTAATCCGAATAGCGCGCCGTGCTAATGCATCCGTCTCTAGTGTCATAACATAGTTAGGTAGGGGTTTGAATCCAGCAGGTGGCAAGTGTGTGTTAAGGGGGGTAAGTGTGTGTGTAAGTGTGTATGAAAGAAACATCCCTTTTGGCAACTGGGAAAACACCACAGGATGATCATTCCACTTTCTAAACTCTGATGATGTCAGCACCCTATAAGTATATCAGGGGAAAGGAAATTCCCCAGTAATGTGAATAGCGCGCTGTGCTAATGCGTCCATCTCTAGTGTCATAACATAGTTAGGTAGGGGTTTGAATCCAACAGGTGGCAAGTGTGTGTGAAGGGGGTTAGTGAGTGTGTATGCAAGAAACATCCCTTTTGGCAACTGGGAAAACACACCACAGGATGATCATTCCACTTTCTAGACTCTGATGATGTCAGCACCCTATAAGTATATTGGAGAAAAGGATTTTCTCAGTAATCCGAATAGCGCGCCGCGCTAATGCGTCCATCTGTAGTGTCATAACATAGTTAGGTAGGGGTTTGAAACCAGCAGGTGTGAAGGGGGGGGCAAGTGTGTATGAAAGAAACATCCCTTTTGGCAACTGGGAAAACACACCACAACTTTCTAGACTCTGATGATGTCAGCACCCTATAAGTATATCAGGGGAAAAAAAATCCCCCAGTAATGTGAATAGCGCGCTGTGCTAATGCGTCCGTCTCTAGTGTCATAACATAGTTAAGTAGGGGTTTGAATCCAACAGGGGGCAAGTGTGTGTGAAGGGGGGTTAGTGTGTGTGTAAGTGTGTATGCAAGAAACATCCCTTTTGGCAACTGGGAAAACACACCACAGGATGATCATTCCACTTTCTAGACTCTGATGATGTCAGCACCCTATAAGTATATTGGAGAAAAGGATTCTTTCAGTAATCCGAATAGCGCGCCGTGCTAATGCGTCCATCTGTAGTGTCATAACATAGTTAGGTAGGGGTTTGAAACCAGCAGGTGTGAAGGGGGGGCAAGTGTGTATGAAAGAAACATCCCTTTTGGCAACTGGGAAAACACACCACAACTTTCTAGACTCTGATGATGTCAGCACCCTATAAGTATATCAGGGGAAAAAAAATCCCCCAATAATGGGAATAGCTCGCTGTGCTAATGCGTCTGTCTGTAGTGTCTTAACATAGCTAGGTAGGGGTTTGAATCCTGCAAAGGGAATGTATGTGTGTTAGTATGAGTGTGGTTTATGTGTGTGCACTATGCTGGGAGGGTTAACTGCCTTTTGCCAACTGGGAGAACACACTACAGGGTGCACATCCCTCCTCCTACACACAGATGATGTCAACACCCTCTAAGTACAGCATTAGTAAGGATTTCTCCAACTACTGCAAATAGCACACTCTGCTAATGTGTCTGTTTCTACTGTCATTGCACAGTTAGGTATGGGTTTGAATCTTGCAAATGGAAAGTATGTGTTTTACTGTTGGTGGGGTTAGTGTGTGTACAATGATGGGGTGGGATGTGGCTTTTGCCACATGGGGCTATGCACTGCAGGGTGGTCATTACCCTTAACAAGCAGTGATGTTGATAGCACCCTATACAAACAAAACTACAAAACAGAAGGTGGTGGTACTGATAACACATGTAAGGTAACACTTCTTCAAGTAATGTCCACAAACGGAGTAGGATAATCAAACAATTCTTTTATTCTATACAGACAACATGACAACAGACAAGTAACTGCCAGTACTCAGTATAGTGTTACATGCTACTGTAACACACATGTACCGAATATACCTAGATAGTGTTCTGAAGCCTGAATGTGGCAAGTGTGTGGATGTGGGATGTGTCTGTGTGTGCATTTCCGTATGGGAAACATGTTTGCTGTGGCAATCAGGGTACTACAGTACCTGATGCACATTACATCTTCCAACTGATGAGGTTGCCTGAACCCTGTGAGTACAGGTAGAGAAGGGATGCCAGTAGTAAACAACATAGTGCACTTCTGAAATGTGTACCTGTCATGTATCAACAGCTACTCATGTAGGGTGATAAATAATGGGAATGGCAGGTGAGTGTGTGCATCTGTGTGGGTAGCAGGGTGTGTATAGATGCATGTGTGACAGAACAGATACATGTAGCTGAATCTACATAACAGCACAAGATGCATTGCCATAGTCAATGTTAGCATGTGATGGTGTGCAGCTGGTACACTTTGTTAAGTAGTATGGGTGCAGATAACAATTGAGGACATTCATACAGTTACTGCAGCAGGACTGCTGGGATATACACACATTTATACTGCAACAGTCAACAGTTACCAACATGTTACTACTTATACACATCTATGTAGTCACCCTGTGCATCAGCAACGTGTTTACCTTTACCTGCACCGATGTTGTAGTATGCAGGAGGTGGCACAGTGTCATCATATGCACAGGGTGTGGGTTAGGTATGCCCAAGCCGGCCACTGGTAACACCAATTGACATGTGTGTGTATGTGTGTTTGTGAGGGGCAGCAGTACAGGGTGGACCGTTGTTGGTGCAGTGTGTGTGTGTATGTGTTTGCCCTAGGTGTTAGGTTTCCAGGTTTCTGCATGTGTGTAAGCATGCACACAGTCCCACATAATGGCTGCCATGTACAGGGTTTTGTGGACAGCCACAGACTGCACCTGTCAGGTCATCCAGCTCAGTGTCTGTGGGCACGGACACGGTACCTGTGCCTGGCAGGGGTGCTACGGGCCGCATCCGGTACTAACCCAGACTGGGTACTGTCATCGGAAGCAGGGGTGTGTTGACTGGACACAGTTCCCTGTTGGGACTGTCCAGAGCCACGTGCACGTGGTCTCCTGGGGCGTCTGGATGACAGCACAGACCCAGCATTGCTGGGGCTGGTGCTGGCACTTGAGGCGCGCGAGTGGGCCTGTTGTCGTCCGCGGCCACTGCCAGCTGGTGCTCTTGCTGGCATACGGCCACGTCGACGTCGCAAACACACACCATCACCCTGGCCCATGGACATCTGGTTGTGGAGCAGCTGTTCTATGCCCCCACAACGTCTGTCAACGACATCTGTGAAGTTACGGATAGCATTCGCAACATCATGCATGCCGTCTGTCATGGCTATGCGACATGCTCTCAGCTCCCTCAGACCCTGTCTGGTGTACCTTTCCATACGTGCCTGTGCCTGCATGACAGTTCTAAACATAGTGGAGGTTGACATACCTCCTTGGGCACGTCGGCCAGAGGCAGTACGGCCACGGATGCCCCACGAGAACCCATGGGCGACTGTCTGCGTGGTACCATTGGAGGCCTCTGCACATGGCTGCCTTGTGAGGATGCATGTACCACAGGTACCACATTACCCTGATCTATGCCCACTGCTGACTGTCCATCACCTAGGGGCAATGGTGACAAAGGATGTAACGGCAGGATGACTGTGCGCATTGACGGGTTGAAAGCTGTGTACTGTCAATTGGCTGACCAATGGCGGACCCAGACACACCTTCCTGCACCATTACAGACATTTCATCATCATCAGTACCTGGGGCACAAGATTCAGGTTCCCTGCTGCAGGTCACCAGAGCAGCACCAGAACCTACGGAGGAAAACATGGAACACAGATTACAGTCTCAATACATATTTGAAAGAGATGCACTTCAATACTAATGCACACATTCAGAAATGGACACATGCACTCATGGACACTAACACACATGCACACTTGGGCACAGGTACACTTGCACACATGCACACCCCACAGTAAACACACACATCAGTACCGTGTTACACTACTCAATTTACTACCTGTCAATTACAGTTATTGTGAACACAGTCACCAGCATGTCTACTACAGAGTTACACTACTCTTCCTAGTTTTATAAATTGTTTTACAGATAATTTTAAAAGACTCACCAGCATGTATGGCCTGCCTCATTGCTACATGGGAGGGACCTGGAAGTGTGAAGAGAGTAATGTCAGTGGGCACATGTGTGCCATTCATTTTGCACATGATACAGTACAGTAGTACACTAGTTCCCTTATACACATCAGCTGCACATCATGTCTGTATATATATCATGATGACAGATACATACCACATGCACACCTTATGCGTGCATGAAGTAACAGCGTACAGAACAGTCATATGTACATACCAGGAGTTAACTCTAATCTCACCCTTACCTCTCTTCAAACGTCAACTCAAACTGTACTTCCAAACCCACTGGCTTTGTTCTTCTTGGAGTCCAGGCTAACATCCCTCTCCCTACCCTCTCTTCACCTTTAACCCCTCATTGTGCATAGAAACTAGCTTCTACCCTGTTTCTTTCACCTTGATGTCCTTCTATGCTCTGACCTACTTCTCCCATCCCTCCCACCTCCTCTTGACTGTCTTCCTTCTTTTCCTCACTTCCCTTCTTGACTCCTGCCTCTTCCATATCATTGTATCTGTCATACTCCTTCTACTTCTCTACCCTTCTGAGCCCTAACTATTATGTATATGGCTTTTGCCTTATTGCATAACCATTATGCTTTAGGTAGGATTGCTTTGAAACCAACGGTACATTCTGTATGACTCTAAACTGTTTGACTTTCTTACATGTATGTTGATTTAATTAACAGGCTGGTGTACAATTCTATTATGTTGGCTGTCTGTAATGACAACTTGTCTGTCTGCCTTTATTACGTTATGTGTGGAGCTTTTCTCCACAGGCCTCTACTGAAAATGAACTTATATCCAGCTAGACTATCTGGGTCAACAAATGTAAAAGTAATAACAATAAATGAATATGGCATCTTACCTGCACGCTCGCTGTCTTGCTGCTGTGTGGATCCAACCTCCATCAGGATGCATGATGGTTGCTGTTGTTCTGGGGCTGGATCCACAACACTTAGCAGTAGCCCCTCCTGTCTGGTGAGGGGGGGATGTGTGGCCACCCCCCCCCACCTGTGGCAGCCTGTTGCCTGCGGATATCTGCAGCACGCTGGCGGACATTTCTTATCAAATCACTGCAGTGATGTCTCACCTGCTCATATGTCCTATCATGCATGCCAACATCATTTATCCTGCTAACAAGGTTTTGCCACAGTGCAGACCTCTCCTGCTGATTCTGGGTGGTGCGTGAGAACAGGATGGCATAGTCACGCACCAGGCTCTGGTGGATCACGTCATCCTCTGCAACAGAGTAGGCAGGATTCTGTTTAGGTGCCATGTCTATCTGGAAAGGTACACAAACAGGTTATCAGCATAGTATCTCAACAATACATGGTACACATTCTATACAGGTAGTGTTAACTTCTACTTATTACTGATTGGTTAAAACCTGATTACAGTGTAGCTATCATTCTATGTCATTTGTACTAAGTACTTGGCCTTCAGACCAGTTGTTTTACATTAGGGAGGTTGGTGGCAAGCACTGTGGTGGCAGGACACATATCTTTCATCCATTGAAGTTGGGAACTGCTGATTGTGGGCCCAGTGTACAAGTGTATTACTTCTGGTATGGGCAGTTGGCCTTCAGGCCAGTTATTTAACATTAACGAGGTTTGTGGTCTGCACCCATGTGTGACAATAGGCTGTACTCTGCCATTCATAGCTGGGGACATCTGGTTTCAGGTTTATAGTGCCTGCATATCTGAGCTGTATCTTACTGACATTTCTACACCTTGTTTGTTGTAGCAAACACTACATCCAGGCCTCCTGCATCTACCTTTCTTTATACGCTTGTTATCTGTTAGCTTGTTATTTCACTGGTATGCTACATCCACATAGTACACATCCTTGCAACACATCTGTGACTCACTACTGTTATCTGCATTGCTTACTGTACGTACTTCCATGTTACACATGACAGCAAGTGACTGCTTGTCATTGTTGCATTTACTTCATTGTGACACATTGCACTTAGGTTACCTGGCATTTGCTCACTGACGCTTTTATATCAGTCAGCAGTTGTAGGTAATGTCAGTACACCCTCACTCCCCACTGGACCTTGTTTTCAATCATTAGTGATTACAGAGTTCACAATAGTATTCTAGCATGTCCAGAGGTCAGTTGTCAGTTCCCTCCTCAGTCCAGCTGGTGAGTGTGGTACTCCAGAGACAATGTTAGAACAGATGCATGTACACAGACAACCCTCCTCCTAACAACAAATTCAAACTCATGTGAGTGATGCAACCATATACCAGACTGGAGGCTAGGCTCTGTCTAGTCAATACCGCCATAACCAGTCACGTGGCAAAGGGGATCACTCACTACACTTCCAGTCTCATGTAGACCTACCACAACAGCGGACCTAACACATGATCACACATGATCATACTTGTAGGCTCAGACCACAGCTCTGCCTATGCAGCAGAGACCTCCTAAGCAGACATCCAGGCAACCACTACCACATAAACGAACATGTGCAACACATATCACACAAAGCCAATGTGCTGAACACTCACAGCCATTAACAGTTAACAACACACCTCATACACCTGTACTAGGTGCCTCTATCATCAGGCACACTCACATCACGTTCACCAGGCTTAACAAGGTGAGGGTCACGGTGTGCAGCCTGTCAGGCACTATGAACTGCCACATAACACAAACAGTCAGGTAACCCCAAGGCAGGTACAGGTATGACTCAGTCAATGTCCATGCTGCTGTGAATGGCCTGACACATTCCTCCCTGGACTACATGACATGAGACATTACAGAGCTCTCTGAGCACGTAGCCGAGACAGTTTGACCCTGACCTTGAGTAGCATCCTACCCTCACCTAGAACAATGCCACAATATCAAGGCACGATGATCCCTTCCAACAATTGACTGACATACTGGTGTCATTCACAGGTGTGCCAATGCCTGCCATCTTGGGGTGGTATGCTTTGCTAGGGACAGCTTACACCTGTCACCACAGTCCTATTGACATTTGGCGGAGCCTCCTGCTACACCCATAGTGCCTGTATTAGGCAAGGCTCATAAGGCAAACCCACATCCATTTGTATCACAAAGGATGAGGAAGTAAGAGTGATGCTACTCAACACTGGACGTCTAGACCCAAGGATGCACGCACCAAAACCCTACCTAGCATTCTGCACATCGATATCTGTGCAGTAACATGAACCTGTTTCAGGTTTCACAGGAGCACACCAGTACTACCACGTTATAGCTGTTACCATTCTTGTCGGCCACAACACTTGAACAAAGGAGGGGGAGTATCAGTATTCAATGCAGATTCCCACACCTCATTGGTGGCACAGTACAACATAGGTGTTAGGCCATTGAGTACAGAAGACGTGGTTGGGGACCTGGGAAGAAACATGGTAGCGGTCTGTCATTTGTCTACCACATGGCCAACGTGGATTGACAGACATGTTATATAGCCCAGCTAATCATGACTGATTCACATGTATGGCAGGGGAGGTCATTGTGCCTCTGTACTCATCCATCATCAGGCCTATAATTGCGTACAATGCACCTTTTGGGATGTACCTAACCAGACACCTACAGCAACTGGTACAGGACAACAGTACATCACCAAGGGGATGCAATGGCTCACACAGATGTCATATGCTGCCCAGGTAAAGTGAATCCAGCTGGACTCAGTGGCATACTGCCTGTTCAGAGGCAATCTGTGCATGCCATATACAGCCATGTCCTACCTAGCAGTAATGAGCGTGATGCACCTCAGGCAATCAGAGTCCCATACAGCCACATGCTCAGGAGAGCTGGACCTCAGCACTGACATACATGGACATGCTGGAGGGGCATATTCCTAACTGAGAGGCTCCCTTCACTCTGTAATGAGCTCACACTACTGGTTAGGCAGAGTCCCTCATTGACTCTCTTCCATAGGAATCTGGATGAGTGGATGGAGATCATAGTTGTACCCCAGGTATCACTTCTATGTCGCTGTTAGACAGAGGCAAAGTATACTAAAGTCGGACAAGGGCATAGCAGCATAAGATGTGATTGGGTGGCAAAAGACAAACACATTCTACTAGGCTTACCAATGCCCTAGGGCAAATAGCCTAGTATGAACCTATGAACTGTTCATTCTCAACTGTTCGAGCTCATTACAGAGTGAAGGGAGCCTCTCAGTTAGGAATTTGCCCTCCAGCATGTCCATGTATGTTCTATTCAGTCGCCCGCTTGCTCAGAGGTGACCTTTGCCCAACATACAAGGCCATGTCAAACCCAGATTTGATGAATATGCTTCACCTAATAAACCTAGATCCATCAGAGCCACAAGGCGGAGACTTAAACCTCGACACGGCTATTAATAGGACATGCTGGAGGGATAGATTCATCACCCAAAGACTCCCTATGCTGTGGAACAAAATCACGGTATATGTGAGGCAGAGCACCTCGCTAGCCTTGTTCAAGAGAAATCTTGACCAATGGATGGGAGATCGCAGATATACCCCAGGGATTACCTCCGTGTCACTGCTCGACAGAGGCACAGCAAAATAATGGGTATGGTTCCCCATACTAAAGGGGTGGCGTAAGCCACAAAGCGATGGGCTAGGCTTGTAAATGCCCTCGGGCAGATAGCCTAGTATGAACCTATGAACATGTGTGTACTGCTATAGTACATCTGCCATATGTTGCATGTGTGTGTGTTGTGGGGGATGCACAGGTAATGGCCAGATAATTCTGCACAGGTGACACGTCTGACACATTCTGGGTGTTCATCCATACATACTGGATGTGTGCTGCCATCCAACCCTGTGATGTGGACACACATTACTCAGCCTGGATATACATATCTGAACAACACCACAAGCACAGTACACTACCTTGCTATGTATGCATGTTATTACACAGTTATTCAGTAGTTATGACAGTGATGCTATCCATGCAGCCCACTGGGCCAGTGGAAGCCACAACACACACCGCCAGCACCTTTGCATATGCGTACCACAGACATCCCACATACTGCATGTACTGTGCACACAGTTATCTAACCCAGAACAACTGCACACCACTTATTAATCCTGTCCAGTGGACTACAGATACAGGCATATTGTATAACAATAGTAGGAGGCTACTGCAGCACAGGGCAGATTCACATGACGGGAAGGCATCTGTTGTCTGCAGTGTTAAGATGCTTCACATTCACCAAATGCACAGATATTGCCAACATTGTTGCAGACAGTTTAGGTGCAGGTACCCCCCCCATTGTCCTACACACGTGTTATTAGTTATCCCAGATTACTGTAACCTCCCCATCCTCTCACATGTCCAGGTGAGAGCCACCCTCATCATTGCAGAACACATATCATCACTGTTACGAAATGGTATCCCTGGATGTGTGCTACATTCACCCCTGGAGGACATAGCACCACATGACAGACTGATATTAATCCCTGGCCATACTACAGGATATGTACCTGAACAGTGCCATACATACAAAGTGGTCCCACACCAATGAGGAGGAACCTCTACTGACCCTGGGAACTACTGCATCATATGCACAACTGGCCTTGTGTTCTAAG
Organism: Protopterus annectens; assembly: GCF_019279795.1. NCBI lineage: Eukaryota > Metazoa > Chordata > Ceratodontiformes > Protopteridae > Protopterus > Protopterus annectens. The sequence goes on from NC_056742.1 coordinate 239,631,541, forward strand.
CTATGGAAGTGTTAGTTATGGCCCACATGTACAACAATATTACATATGTTTATATTTCATGACTATGTACACACAACCTATCTCATGGACATACCTATAGATAGTGAACTATGATACATTTGGAGGTGTCACAGTATACACAGGATTAACCTGCTACTTTGCATTACCTGTGTTTGTGGCAGCTGTTGGTGTGTCACTGGTGCTGCTTGAAGTTTGCTGCTGCTGCTGCTGCTGGTTTTGCTGCTGGCTGTCTTTATTTCTGTTTTGTTCTGTTTTGTTCTCTCTCTGTCTCTCTCTCTCTTTCTCTATCGGTTTTGTGCAATGAATGTATTGCATGAGTGTAGTGTGGGTACTCATTGCTTTTGTAGGTATCTGCATAGGTCCATGTGATGGCCTCTGCACCAATTGTAATGCAGCATTTGCTAATTGCATGCAGATGGGTGTGTACTGATTGCATGTCTCACTGTGATTTCAGGACACTGCTATAAAAGGGTATGTGAGATAGGCGTTGCCCTTTCAGATTGTAGGGCGTGGACCATGCTGGTATGCTGTTGACAGTGTTTTGTGAGTGTGAAGGTTAGTACATCTCTCATGCTTCATGCTGTGTTGTAGATTCAGGTTGCTGCATTTATCCTGCCTGTTCCTATAGTGAGTGTGTATGCATACTGACACCTACAACTATATGTCATATGTATTGCTATATAAATATATATATATATATATATATATATATATATATATATATATATATATATATATCTGTGTACATATACATACTTTCATATATGTACATTAGTTGACATTATTGGGTACAAGCTAACAATTAGCAGGGCTGTTTCTGGTAACACTACACTAGTATGGGAACCCAGTAATTGGGACTATAAAAGTCTGCATGACATGCTTTGGGTAGTAGACATACTATATTGCCTTTATCTTCATTCATACTATTACGTGAAAACTCTACCTGACATGCTTTGGATAGTACATCTCCTATATTGCCTTTATACTGATTCCTACTATTACATGTTATATTTATTTTAGCAGTGTGTTCTTGCAAAGCAGGCATGGCTTAGTGGTAGGTCATACAGACTAATGTTACCAAGGTCCTGGATTCGAGACTGACAGTGGGAATTTATTTTTCTTAGCAAACTTTCAAACTGAGTATAGCACCTGTCAATCAAAGTGCCATAAAGGCACTTTTAAGCACTTTAAACCAGGTCTGCGCTTTTGCTGAACTCACGCATGCGCACTGGCGGTGAGCTCCGCTAACACAAGCACACACCGCTAATTTCTTTGAAAGAAAGAAAAGAGGTGACAGGAAAGTGGTGAAAGAGGGGTCACAAAGAGGGTAAGACAGTAGGGAAACAAGCGTGGGATTTGCAGGAGGGATGTAGGTAAGGCCCATAGATGCCCATGTCTTTGGCAGCAACAGCTGTGCATTTCCATGTATTTTGGTGAGACATTAGAAACCTTTCACCCGAGAGAGGTGTCAGGACAACATTAATAGTTGTTGTAGAGCCAATTGTAATTAACTGTTTCAATGTCAAGCAGACATGTGTGCGACATGGACAGCTATGTATGGGCGTAATTTTTTGTGGGTACAGAGTGCCCTTTTTTTTTTTTCAGGTGAGAGTGGTATGTCAGGTGAAGGAAGTCGGTATAGCTGGGGAGGTAGGTTGGGTAGGTTAACAGACAAGACAGACAAGACGCATACAGGGGCGGTGTATGACACACGTGGGGGGGGTTACACAATTGACGGGGACGGAGGTTGGGATTTCCAAGATGCATGAGCCCACAGATGGCAACAGTGGAACTGATATCCCCACCCATAGGCAGTTGCCACTGTTCCTTCACAGCCCAGGACGGGGCTGTGCTGGGGGCTGTGTAGGCGTGGCAACGGCCGGGGCCATTAGCTGTGCCACACGAGCCTCGAGCTGGCGTAGGGGCCCAAGAACAGTGTCTTGGATCTCCCTTCGCACCACAGACCGGACACCGGAGGGTGAGTGGGACGAACCCCTCCGGCCACACTTGCAGAGGGGGGACGGGCCCCATCCCCTGCAGCGCTTCCACCTGAAGGTGGCACAGGGCCACCGGAGGGGGGTCCGGCCTGGGCACTAGTGCCAGGTGCAGTCACCAGCTGAGGTGGGAGAGGTGGGTCCGCTGGGACCTGCCTTCCCAAGCGTTCTAGGTTTGTGAGTAGTTATGTTAGTTTGGGTTAGTGGCATTGTATTCCATTCAGATTAGTTGTAACAGCATGCATTGGTATTCCCATCAAACAAACACCCAGATATTAACACCATTGAACAAGGGGCATATCAATATCACATGCATTATTTGAACAGAAATACACAGTCAAACAACATGCAGGGTTGATTAATGGCAACAGGCCATCAGATTTGCAGGTATGAACAGGGCACATGCACGAACAGGCATGCATATATTTTTGAAACGGACAAATGTCCATGATTAATGAAATGTTCACATACCATTATTTAGTGGGTGTTGTTATATGGAATTATAGGTTTGGGCGGAGATAGAAAGTGATGACACATTCATATGTTACACATTGATTTACATTTATAATAGGTACACAATTAAGTTGAGGCTGATGTTTCAAAATAAATTTTATTTGACTGTCAAGCTACACCTGTTACAAATACATCACTATCCTACTTATTTTGAATCTGATCAGATACATCATCCTGCTACACTTTGATGACAGGACAGGGGACAACTATGGCTGTTTAGTCTGTCAGATAATCATTCATTCTATCTGCAAATTGTTTACTGTGATCACCATATACAGCATTTGGCTAGACATTCCAGATTCTGACACACTGAAATCAGTTTGGTATATTAAGTTGTACTTCCCACATGCATTTAGTTCTGTAGAAACACACTGGGGCTAATATATTCCGGGGTTATTACTACTTTATTTATTCATACATGACCCTTTCTGTCAGTCTCACACTTCCTGCAAATTCACAGTTCAGGTTGCTACTTCTAGGCTTTGTTCACATGTTAGACTAGTGGTGATTCAAACACTTTCCAACAGCCTCACTTCTGTCATGATTCAGCATTTCAACAGGGGATATATCTCACATGTGACTACCTCAGATTCTGAAGCTGTGCTCTTGAGACTACTGCACGTTACACTATATTTAATTAATGGTGGGACATCTGTATGACAGCACTGTTTAATTCTATCAATTATATTTCCAGTTACACTTGCATACTGATGAACTTGTTGCAGCCATACCTGCAGACTTTCAAATCTTGCTTGCACATTATATTACTTTTAATCAATACACTGCAGTGTTCTGATACATGCTACAGTATAATATTTATTTACAAGTACTGGGTGGGGTTACTAACCTGCATGGTGGCGCATCCGCACCAGCCTACGGGCATGCATCTCGCGATTCGAAGAGCGGACACCTGCAGCTGTAATACAAAAGAAGTAATATTGGACTACACATCTCCATGGTATCAGCTAGTTGGAATCCTTACATACATAAGTAAAATGTAACTTACTCAGTAGTGGGGTGTTGGGCATATCCCGGGCCTCCTGGATCCATTCGGACAACTGGTCTTGCTTGCGTCGTTTCAAGTCCGCATGGTGGTGACGGACCTGCTCACCAGTGCGTGGAATGCCAGTAGCACTGGTCAGATCACGAGCCAACTGGTCCCATGCCTCTGCCCTATATGCTCCCCATGAGACCTGGCCCTGCATGAGTTGGGCCTCGTGATGGTGGACAAGGAGCCAGACCATGTATCTGGACTCCTCAACGCCCCAACGCTGTGCTCGAAAGCAACGTCCCTCACCTACTCCACTCATTCTGACTGCAGCTCTGATCTACAATCGTTTCTGCTGTGTATTCCCGCCTATGGGGCTTATATATGCCGATTTTCCCGCACATTTCTCTGATTGGCCGTTTTGGAATTGTATCTACTTCACTGAAAATGCTTTATCATGCTCCATTCTGGATTTTATCCCATATATATGCTATTTCTGCATTTCTAGGTATTGCTGTCATGGCTTAGTGGTTTAGTACCTTGACTCTAGTGCATGGTATCCTGGGTTCGAATCTGGCAACTGCTTTTTGATTTTCCTGACAGAAATGAGTTGAGACCTGTCAATCAAACATGCCAAAAGCACTTTTAAGAACTTAAAACCAGGTCTGCGCTCGTTTGCGTGGAGGTAACGCATGCGCACTGGCAGTTAGCTTGTGGGAGCGCAAACGGTGTGCGCTGGGATAAACCTTAATTGGCTAGTGACACACATGTTCAGCTAAGCACAGCTAGTTGCAAACAGTTTCACTCTGTTAAACTGATGCCTGGCAACAGGCACGCAGTTTGCAGCTTTTTAAACACTACTCAGCTACGGGCACTCCGTCTCACAGCAGCTTACCTATCAGTACATTTCTGACTATTTTTGTTATTGTGTTACTTCAGAATATATGCTCCGTTTCATTCCATTTTACAAAAGGGAATACATTTACATGTGTACAATACAGTCACGGGGCTTTTTAGTGCTTATTTACAAAAAAAAAAAAATGTTGTTGTGGGGGCTCGAACCCTGCCTGCCTACTCTTAGGCCGGCAACTCTACCGCTAAGATATTGCTTCTTGGCTTACTTTGCATATTTAGTTCTTATATCCTTTTCCACTGATTGCTAACTGTGATTGCGCTAGTAGCACACCCAGCACGGGCACACAGTAGCAAACATTTACGGGGTTTTAAAAAAAAAAAGGTTTTAATTTAATTTTATTACATCTCTTCACTTTATACAGTGATGGTCTATCGGGGCATGTGTTGTGTAGTGTGTTTATGCACATTTCCATGGCCTCTCTCGTGGCTGTTTACTTTCAGCCATTCTAGTCTTCCGGGGGCGTGTCCGCTTGCAGGGCTTAGCCTACAGACACGCCCCCTACTCTCTTACACAGACCATGTAAGAGTTACTAGTGTGATTCAGCATGCCTTATGCACCTCATGCATATGCATGACATGCTGACATCACACAGTTTCACTGCAGCCTCCGTGTAAGAGTTATAACTCTTACACGGAGGCTTCCTGAATCTGGCCCAGTATGTTATGAGATACATTATTATCACATTTATATGGCAAAATTATAACTTGATGCAGGAGTAAGTTAAAGGAATGGGATAGTGAGATAGTAAATTCACAAAAAGTGAAACTTTATTTGTAGAAGTATTTTTGGCATAATGAGAAATATCACCAAGTTTTAATTATAAATTAACAGTAGCATTAGAAAATGTGAAACAAAAGCCCTATCACTTCTAAAGGCTTACTTTAGTTAGCAACAAAATTAAAAGTATTACCCAGAATAAATCAGATGTAAAATATCCAGGATTCTGCTAATAATAAATTGTCATTGATATTGAAGATATTCTTGGAACATTTACAAAGTATTATCACTCTGTTAATATAACAGTAAATAAAGCATTACAGCCAGATTCAATGGAAGCCTTTGTTAATAAAAATTATTATTTATTTAGTATCTATTTTATTTACATTTGTTGACCGGGAGAGTCTGACTGGACAAAGGTCCATTTTCAGCAAAGGACCAGGGAGAAAAGCTCCACATTAAGTATTACTTGCATTATATAGCTAAAAAACATAGCATTTAAATATAGACATTAGTCCAGCTAAGGACGCATGACAAGAATAAAATATAGATGTAAAACAGCTGTAGAACATAATACAATTTTAAAATATGGTGACCTATACTAAACATGGTTACAAATGTAGTTGAGATTCATCAGTAAACAATTGATTCAATCTGTTTTTGAGGTACATAACAGCCATTAGCAGTTGTTGCTACAAGAAGTTAGTATTATGTGGTAAGTAGCTGGGAACATGAGTAGCCAAGCTTGCTAAGAGTACGCTGTTGACAGGGGGCCGAGAGAGGTAGTGGGTGGGTGGAGTGGATGGTATTAGAGGGGGGGTTGCAAGGGCATATCTGGCAAGTTTTTAAGTGTGATTTTAGTAAGGATTTGAAATGGGTGCAAGAAGTTACAGAGGTAATTGAGGATGGGAGGGAGTTCCAGAGTTTGGCTATAGTGCAGGAGAATAATGCTTCTCCAGCAGAGTTAATGGCTTTTGTGACCTGTAGGAGGTTTTTGTGGCTGGATTTTAGTGGTCTCGTGGTTATGTAGGGTTGGAGTAGATTCTGGAGGGATGGGACTTTTAGTGGTTGGTTTATTAGTTTGTGGGTGATTGCGAGTTGGTACCATTGAAGGAGGTGGGGAAGCTCTAGCCAGCCCAGTTCTGCTAGTGAGAGAGTGGTGAGTACAGTAGGATGCCCCTGTGGTGAATTTGGCAATTTTGTTTTAGCTGGTTTCCAGCTTATTTAGGTAGCATTGTCTAAGATTACTAAATATTGGAGAGGCGTAGAGTAGGGTAGAGATGAGATGAGAATTTGCTACCGAAATTTTAGCTGCTTTGGTAAGTAGTTGCTAATTTCTATATAATGCTCCTAGTTTTTTGTGCACTTTTTTAATGGTCATGGAAATGTGAATGTTAAAAGTTCAGTTTATTGTCTATTTCTACTCCTACTAATTTGGTGTGTTCTGTAGGATGGATGGTGTTGTCTTTTGATTTGATGTTAAAGTGAGAGCTGTCTAGGGTAAGTTTGGCGGGTTGGAAGATTAGTAATTTTGTTTTGTTTGGGTTGAGTATTAGTTGGGCATCAGTTAACCAAGTTTCAATAGAAGAAAATGCTTCCTGTGTGACTTTTTGCAATTCAGGTAGGGAGTGGGCTGTGCAGATGATGGTTGAGTCATCTGCGTATTGTATGAGTGTGCCATGTGTTGTGGCTGAGGCTAGATTACTGGTGAAAATAGAGAAGAGTAGGGGTCCCAGGATGGACCCCTGGATGGAGACTGGTAGTTGGGGGGATAGGTTGTCCTGCCAAATCAACTGCTTGTTGGCGGTCAGCTAGGTAACTCTGAAACCAGTTGATGACTGGTTGAGAGATGGATAGGTTATTGAGAAGAGAGATGAGTTGTTTGTGTGGGATCATGTTGAAAGCTTTAGAGAGGTTTAGGAAGGTAGCTGAGGAGAGATAACCTGCATTTTTATTTTGTAGGATAGTGTTAGAGAATAACCTGCATTTTTATTTTGTAGGATAGTGTTAGAGAAAGAGAGTAAGGCGGTGGTGGTGCTATGGTTAGGTCAGAAACCGTGTTGTGTGTTGGAGAGGAGGTTGTTATCAAGGAGGTGATCTGAGACTTGAGAATGAATGCATCTCTCTAGTATTTTGGAGAATGGCGAGAGAATAGATATGGGGCAGTAACTGGTTAGATCTGTGGAGGGGCCTCCTTTGTGTAGGGGAATTATGTGTGAGACTTTCCATAGTGTGGGAACATAACTTTCTGACAGAGATCTGTTAATCAAGAGTGATACGAGGTAGGCTAGAGCATCAGCTGCAATCTGAAGGTATTCACTTGGGAGGTTGTCTGCTGCTAATCTAGTGGTTTTAAGTTTAGTTAATAGTTGTTTTATTTTGGAGGTAGAACAGGAGAGAAAGAGAAGTTAGTGTGGAGATTGTTAGTTGTAGTTGCTGGTGTGGGTTTATGGGGGGGTTGTGTTGTCTAGCTAGTGATAGTATGGTTTGTGTGAAGTGACTGTTGAAAGAGGTAGCAATATTTTCAGAGGAGTGAGTTGAGTTAGGAGTGGGTGTACTTACTTTACCTGGGTGGAGGATGGAGTTTATTGAGGACCAGAATTGTTTGGGGTTATGTTGGGAGGAGGTAGTATTGTATTTTGTCCTGTTTTATAAGATTTCTGGTTCTGTTGCATAGTTCTAGGAATTTTTGCCTAGTAGAGGGGTTTTTGGTTTTGTGCCAGTTGTCCCAGGCTTTATCCCAGTTTTTCATTTCAGACTTGGTGTTTTTTTGTAGCCATGGGGATGGTTGGGCTCTAGTTCGGGAACATCTTATGGGGGCGTGGTAATTAAGGATGCTTAGGAATGTTTTATTAAAGTAGTCAACTGCATCATCTAGTATGAGGTATTTTAGAGGTTGCCAGTTACAGTCTTTTAGGGATGAGCTGAATAAGAGAGGGTTGAAGTTAGTTTTTTTGCGTATTTGACGGTAGATGATGGATTTTGCTTTATAAAGGTGTTTCCTTAGTAGGAAGGTTGGGGAGTGATCACTGAGGCTGTCAGATAAGCAGCCTGCTATATATGACTGAGGGCTCTTATTGACTAGTATCCAATCAAGGGTAGTGTGTTTGTTGGAGTTATTTATCCTAGTAGGTGACTGGACTAGTTGGGTGAAGCCATGAAGATTTACATGATGGGTTGGGTGGTTGCTAGAGCAGGATTGCCAGCCAGTGTTGAAGTCTCCTAGAATTAAAGTTTCTTGGGGTAGGTGGTGAGTAGTCCAGCTGAGGAGGTTTTCAAGTGGAGGGATGTTGTGGCAAGGTGGAAAGTAGCAACCAGTTATATTTAGGGTTTTATTTTGGTTTATTTTAAGGTTGGTATATATTATTTCTTCCTTACCTATTTGGGGAGCTGCTAATTTTAAGATCTGGATGTCTAGATGCTGCTTAAATATTATAGCTATACCACCTCCTTTTTTGTTTAGTCGGTCTACTCTTAGTATATTGTAACCAGTAGGGATGATTTGCTCATTAGTAATGTGTGGTTTTAACCATTTTTCTGTAAGGATCACTACATCAGGGGAGTAGAAGTCTATGGTGGCGTGGAATTCATGCACCTTGTTGCATATACTTCTAATATTTAGGCTTAGCAGAAGGAGGTCGGTTGGCTTTCTATTGGCTGTGATTATGAGGGGAGGGGTTGGAGATTGAAGGACCAGGATTGGGATGGATGTCTCCACTGAGTGCTAGGCTGGATATGGATGAGATTAGTTTTATCAATTTCTGTATATGCTTGCATATAAGGGAAGTTTTTTGATTGTGTTCTGTGGGTAATAGGTAAGGTGGTAGGGTTATGTTAGGTTGTGGGGTTGTTTTTAGTTTAGGTATTGTGATCTGTAGTCTATATAGAGGGTGTATTGGAATGGTTGTTGACCTGATGAGAGAGTAGTAGAGTAGAGGTGGGATATGAGTAGTGGTGTGTGTGGTGGTACAGTGGTAGTGGTTGAGTGCAGGAATGGTGGAGGTTTGGTAAGATGTGATGTATGCAAGGAGTGTGTATGCAGTGAGTATAGGGTATGTTGTGCTTGTACATATTAGCTGTGTAGGAGGGATAGTAGTGAGAAGCTGTAAGAGGAAGTATAGGTGTGGTGATGTTATAGGTTGTTTGAAGGGTGGGAGGGGCTACTATTTGTAATAAACGTAGGACCACTGGAGCGGGTGGAAATTGGGGGCAGGAAGGGGAGTGTAGCAGGCAATAGATGAAGGAAGACTATCAGTAGGTTTATAGGTTATAATGAAAGAGCTGGCCCTGATTTCACAGATATGCAAGTCTACAGAAACAATAAGAAAAAGCAGTAGGTACTCTGACTTATTTGTTTTGCATACCTGTCTTACTGAAATAAAAGAAGCCAATTTTACCAAAGAGTTATGTAGAAATTAGGAAGACAAGAATTTATAAGAGAAAAGGTTTAGTAGAAGTAGAGAAACAGCAGAACATACAAATAGTACAGTATATAAAGACAGATTGCAGTTAGAAGTACAGAATGGGGGGGGCAGCTAATGTTCTGAAACAATAAGGAAAATCAGTAGGTACTTTGGACTTACTTGTTTTGCATACCTTTCTTTTGAAATAAAATAAACACTTGTAACCAGGAGTATGTGGGGTTTAGAAAGACCACAAGTTATAGGAGAAAGGGTTTAGTAATACTAGAAAAACAGCAGGGCTTTCAAATAATCGAAACAGCTTGCAAAGGGAGACTGCTGTTAGGAAGTACAGTATGGGGAGGGGCAAGCTAACGTCCATGATGGAGTGCTTTACTTAAAAATAGAAATTAAACAAGGGCTAGCAATTCATTTTGTCTGGAGGATAAAACATACTTTTTGTATATTTTGAAAATAACACTCATTCCAAGGTTGCCCGGTTCTGTTAAAGAGCACTGCAGGCCAATAGATCGAACTTGGCTTGGTGGGGATCCAGGGAAAGTAGAATTAAAAGGAGAAGCCGGGAAGAAAAATAATCAATATTAATACAAAATACAGAAACTGTTAAGAAAAAAATGCAAAAGATACAAAGCTGCTAACAGAGGAGTGGAAAGAAAAGAAAAACTAGGAAATATATACACAGATAAATACCTCAGTTTGTGATAATGTGAAAATGAAGACAAGTTTTGTCAGTTATCACATTCAACAGATTAATGCAGTTGCAAATATATAGGAATACTGATACCAATTAATTGGTATAACACATTCTAAACCAATAGGTGAGGAAATGTACACACTAATAACTAGGCATTTCTAAAAAAATGCAATAAAGTGAGCAGCAAAGAAATAATATTCTACCAATAAATGCTCTACACAAGTAAAGCTCTAACAAGTCTATACTCTACAGTATCTGAGCCTACTAATACAATGGCTAGGTAAACAGTTTGAAGCACACAGAGTTACTGAAAATACTGTCTCCCATAAAAATACATGTCTAGCTTCATTACACTTTACAATGGTGTAAAGCAACATCAATACATTTTACAAATGAAAAGAAACAAATATGAAAAATAACCTTAGGTATGAGCACTCCATCCAAAGAAACAAGCAGCTACACCAAGGGGATTTTAATAATGGCTCCTGTAGCTTAAGAAAGCTAGGCTAGGCTATAATATGTCTTGTGGGGGAGGGGAGGACAGAATAGACCAGAAAAAGTGGTGGATAACCAATAGTGTAATGAAAAGGGCTGGCCCTGATTAGGCTGCAATTGTTCTTGTGGAGAGGGGGAGGATCAGAATAGACCAGAAAAGTGGCGGATAGCCAATAGTATGATGAAAAGGGCTGGCCCTGATTTCACAGATATGCAAGTCTACAGAAACAATAAGAAAAGGCAGTGGGTAATCTGACTTGCTTGTTTTGCATACCTGTTTTACTGAAATAAAATAAGCCAATTTTTCCAAGGAGTTATGTGGAAATTAGGAAGACAAGAATTTATAAGAGAAAAGGTTTAGTAGAAGTAGAGAAACAGCAGAAAATACAAATAGTACAGCAGATAAAGACAGATTGCAGTTAGAAGTACAGAATGGGGGGGCAGCTAATGTTCTGAAACAATAAGGAAAATCAGTAGGTACTTTGGACTTACTTGTTTTGCATACCTTTCTTTTGAAATAAAATAAAAACTTGTAACCAGGAGTATGTGGGATTTAGAAAGACCACAAGTTATAGGAAAAAGGGTTTAGTAATACTAGAAAAACAGCAGGGCTTTCTAATAGTTGAAACAGCTTGCAAAGGGAGACTTCTGTTAGGAAGTACAGTGTGGGGAGGGGGCAAGCTAACATCTGTGACGGAGTGCTTTACTTAAAAACAGAAATTAAACAAGGGCTAGCAATTAATTTTGTCTGGAGGATAAAACATGAAGCACAGGACCCGGATTCCACAAAAATGAAGTAGTCATAACGAGTAATGGTTAAAAAACTGATTTATTACACAAAAGAACAACTTGAAGTTCAAAGATGAAGTTGAAGAACTTCAAGTTGTTCTTTTGTATAATAAATCAGTTTTTTAACCATTACTGGTTATCACTACTTAGTTTTTGTGGAATCCGGCTCCTGTGCTTCGTGGGCTTTCTATTTTTCTTGGTCATTTCAGTTTTGAACATTTGGAGGATAAAACATACTTTTTGTATATTTTGAAAATAACATTCATTCCAAGGTTGCCCGGTTCTGTTAAAGAGCACTGCAGGCCAATAGATCGAACTTGGCTTGGTGGGGATCCAGGGAAAGTCGAATTAAAAAGAGAAGCTTAGGTATGAGCACTCCATCCAAAGAGACAACAGCTACACCAATGGGATTTTAAAAGGAAGCTGATAAAAGAAAATATCACAACTTTGTTGAAGCTTACATTATTATGACAAATATGTGAAAACGAAAGAGAACAGATATCCATGTACACATTGAATGGTTCTTGAAATACACATTATGTCCACGAAAACATAATGTTGACATTTAAGAAAGACATTTTTAATAATGCCCAGACAAAGGAAACTATGGTACCTTGATGAACTTGCTGAAAATACATACTGACATTATTTTATTATTCTGATTATCATTATTGTCTTATTCTGAAGCAGATGAAGGAGGCTAGTTTGTGTTTTTAATATATACCTATCTTACTACTAAATACTGATTCCAAAATACTATCTTACTACTAAATACTGATTCCAAAATACTAAAGTCAGTTGAATATAATAAATTAAAATAAATTTTACCAAGTTAATTGATGAAGATCAGACTAAATTTATAAACAAAATACAGATACAGGTTAACATTGCAAGAATTTTGACATAGTAAATATATCATGTTTACAATTTAATCTCAGCAAGCAGTTCCTCAAAACCACTAAAATGCATTCTGTAGTATCTGCAGTACATCATAGCCCTGGAAAAGACACCGCCATTCTGTCTGACTTTTAAAGTTCATAACCTTCTCTGTTGGTTTATTATGAGATAATTCCAAACCACGTGTGAAATAGAATATATTTATTTATTTTTTAATTCTTTTCCATTTGATCTAGCAGTCATGTCACCCTCTTCCTCCCTATCCTTTTGTTGGAATCTTACCTTCTCACTATGGTCTCTTCTTATTATTATGGACGTCTATAGTATGTCACTTACCTCCCTTTCCTTTATTCCTGGCAGGAATAACACTTTAAAGGCACTGGATTACTATTCATTTTTTTTTTTTGCTTGCCAGCTACCTCATCCATTCTCATTTATTTCTGCAAGTCAGCAGCATGCTGACATAAGACCCTGTCATACAACACAGGAAGTGCTTCATTGCACAGAAAGTTGACCCCAGTAACCCAACACAACAAGTACTGCATGTCAGCAATACAAGCATCAACAGTACCCCATTTCCAAGACATTCAACAGAGGTGTGTGGCACGGATAAGGAAGCCTACAATATAGTGTACAAGGAGTCTCTTCCCATAGCCCCAACCAGGTTCAAAGGCTGAGTTACATATAATGATATATCTGTAGGCAAGGATACCAACATATAGCACCAGCAACGAAATAATGAAAACAGGCCTCACAGTAAGCACCCGTTTTCCTCATCTGTTACACTGATGCACAGAGGCATGATCAAGGCATGTTGTATTAGATAATTGATAAAGTAGAATACAATATCCAGCCTTCTTTCCTATTTCACTGATTCACATAAGCAGAAAATATAATGCAATAGTAATATAAAATAATAATGGGTTTGCTATCAAAATTATGGGTGAAGGTTTGGCGACCATGGAATGTTGAATTCCGGTTAGGTGAATCTCATGTCGCCGAACCTTCATGTGTGTGAGGTCCCGGTCAGCGAATGCACTGTGAATTATGGAAGGAAGGTCTCACCTTCCTTACCATTGATGTAGTAGATCTTTTTTACTAGTATTCCCAAGGTAGAGGGGATAGAATACTTCTACAAGGCATTACGGCAATCCTCCTCCCTTTCAGAGGATAAAATTAAACTTGTGGTAGAATTGATGGAATTAATTTTGGATAACAACTTTCTTCATTTTGAAGGTGAATTCTACCAGCAAATTAGAGGGGTTGCGATGGGGACAGCTTGTGCCCCCACCTTTGCAAATATAGTTATGTTGGGATGTTAAAATGAGTTCATACTTAAAAGCCCATTCACAAAGCATTTACATTTTTACATCAGATTCCTGGATGATGCATTTATTTTGTGGGACAGGACAGTGGATCAAATTGATGAATTTATGAAATATCTCAGTGGGTGTTGTGAATACTTTAAATTCACGCACTCACAGAATCAAAAAAGTATCAATTACTTGGATGTCAGAATTTCACAAACTGAATGTAAGTTTAAATCAAACTTGTACAGGAAAGAGACCTTTTGTAATGCATATTTGCACTACAGTAGCAATCATCCGTACCATCAAAAAAAAGGTCTGGTGAAAGGACAAGCCATTTGAGTGGCTAAAATGACCTCAGAGGTAGAAGACGTAGACTACGTTATTCAGATTTTGAAAGTAAAAATAGTAAAGTAGGTGATAGGAAATTTGAGACAGTCTTAGTACTTGAGTATAATGGATATTCTCAGGAGATTAGAAAGGTAGTGGAAAAGAACTGGAGTATTTTTAAGGTTAACAAGGAAGTCACTCAGTTAATAGGACCAGAGCCTGTTTGTATACAAAACTGGCAGGAATTTCAAACAAATTATAGAAGATGGAGCAAAGAAGGACAGGGCCCCCAACAAAGGCATGATACCATGTGGTAGTTGTGTATATTGCAGTTTTATTTACCAGGAAAAAACATTAATATTGGACAATGTTTTTCACACCAAGATGTGATTTGTGAAAGGGAACTGTGGTTCTATTAAACTGGTTTATTTAGCAAAATGTGACAGCTGCTCGGGGTTCTATATAGGAAAGACGGAGCGAGCTTTAAAATCTAGGATTTAGAAACATCTTTATGAGATCAGGAAGAAAAAGGAAGTCAATGCATTGTACAGGCATTCACTGATGTGTCCCAACTTTGTAAAGTTTAGGTTTGGAATATTACAAAAGATCAATATTAACCCAAGAGGAGGTAATTGGCAAAGATTATTATTAAAAAGGGAGTTAATATGGCATTTGCAATTAAATGCAATCTCCCCCCTGAACTCAAGTGACCAAGTATCTCTTAGACCGATATTATGTGAAAAGGCGAACCTAGTGAACTAACACTTTAAATTCAAAACCCCGTCCAGTTAATATTTTAAACAATATACATAGGTACTTTTAGAGAATTAGGTTGTGGACTTTTAAAAATTAATTGCTTGGTGAACACGTCATTCAATGATTGGTTAAGTATTTTAATATAAATGAGGGTTGTTGGAAATGTATTTTATCTGATGAAGTCTCCACGAGAGATGAAAGAGCTTATTTAGTGTGGTTTGCTTTATTAAATTATATATATATATATATATATATATATATATATATATATATGTATATATTTTTTATCTACACTGAATCTGGTCAGCTTTTGTTGTTTTTTGGCTATTGTGCATTATTTTGGCCGTTTCTGCTTGTTTTCTTTATTTGCATATATGTGGTCGGTGTTGTAAGTAGAGATCATGGTACAGTGCAGATGAGGAAATTTACCCCTTTTCTCACTGTAGTGCTATCTCGGAGTTGGAATATATAATTTACAGGGGGTGTGGGGGCCCCCCATGGGGGTACCCCCCTGCAAAAACGTGTAGTTTAGTGTTATGCAGTATGTTTGTACTGCTCACAACCAGAACTACAGTTACTGATCTTATGGGTGTGGGGTGAACGGTGTGTCAAATTATGCCAATTCGAATTATCGGCATGTTGTTCAACATGCTGAATTTATCAGTGTTCCATATTCAGTCATGTTTTTGGTGCATTGGACAATTTTTGTTTTGTTTGTCACGCATCGTATGATAGTAAACCAACCAAAATAACGTATTACGTCCTCTTTACCATATCTGAGATTCCATTTTCAAAACAGCACTTAGCTTTTTTAAATAAGTTTGATAACTCTGTTTACAACAGTCATACATTTTGCTCTTGACCCTTT
The DNA here is from genome assembly GCF_019279795.1 of Protopterus annectens. Classification (NCBI taxonomy): domain Eukaryota; kingdom Metazoa; phylum Chordata; order Ceratodontiformes; family Protopteridae; genus Protopterus; species Protopterus annectens. Next base: position 239,647,247 of record NC_056742.1, read on the forward strand.
CTTCACTGTCAGGATCGTTATTTGTTTATTTTATTGGAACTTCCCATTACCCCTCTATGTCTCTTTCCTTCACCTTCTACCTCCGTTTACCTTACCTAAAGTTTTTTCTATAATCCCAATTTCCACTCTTAGTGTTCTATTAATTCTTAATTTTATTTTTAGTTAAGTACATATTCCTATCACAAGCATTTTTCCCATATAGCGTGAATCACTTTCTGAAGGTAAGCCAAACACCATACACAGCACATAAGGACAGTTCATAATTTAGAGGAAGCAGTTTGCATATAGCACAGCATAGCACTACCTTGGACAGCTACCCTAACACTGTATATAATTTACTTATGTGTATCCTACTCCACAAGCCCTAAACATTCTGTAGCTACAACCATCCATCATCCAGGTCTAGAAACTCAATTTCCTGAAGGCCTACTCACTTGTAGTTCCAAATCCTGCATTTAGTCTTATCATCATTGCTGTATTCAAAGCAAACCAGCATGATCAATTTTTCCTGCTGTTACCATCATCTCCTGCTCCCTCCTGCTCCTCAGATTCTCTTCTTTCAAATGTAGCAAACAGGTTTATTTCTTCAGCATGTCAGGTTCTTCAATCTCTGCTCCACCTCCCCCTTGCAAAAAAGGCTAAAGAGGCCAAAGCTCATCTTTTCATCTTCACCCTTGAGGATGGCACATGACATTCCACATAAGACGTATAAAATTTCACATCACAATAATCCTGTTATTCCTTGCCTACCTCCTTAACCTCTCCATTAATCTCTTTTTCCTCTTATACAGACATCTGAAGGTCTGTAAATTACCATAACCCAACACAGTTCTCATTTCTGCCAACACTACTACTCTCTGTATTTAATAATTTATAACTTCTAAGTTTTTCACACTTCCTTCCTTTTCATTGCTATGAATGTAGCCTCATTTATAAAGGACAGCTAGACCATTAGTACATATCCCCTTCCCTGAGTGCATTTTACTATATACAAAGTGATCCATACAACTGCTGCATAGAAATAAAGCATGATTTAGTTGTTACTTCCTTATGTGACATTTCTGTGGTTATTCATCTTCCCCAGTGCATACCATGCTAGGTTTGCATGAAGTCTCACTATAATTTCTTTTGGAATTTGTATCCCACACTGTTACATAATACCATCACATTTTAAAAGTCTGTGATGCAGGGAAATCACACATAGTACTGCATTAGTACCTTTCCTTCTTTCTTTCTGACTGAGATCCTGAACCTCTTCGGTCCTTGGTGACACACAGCTATTTTACTGTGTAGTGTCAGTCATGGCTGCCAGAACAAGTGAGGCTGTAATTTTGGGAAACCACAGACTTCTGACTGTCTGGGAGTGAATGAAGGGAGTAGTCCCTGCAGCTGGATCATTCTTAGCTTTCACAAAAAAATAAAGAAATTAAAGGATAACTAAGAGCAGAAACTGAAAAAGACATTTTTTCTTGACATAAAGCTGTACTCAGTACAAATCTGCCACCTTCACAATAACTACTTATTACTAATTTTTAATTTCTAATCCTAAATGCTGTCAAGGGAGTTAGACATCCTGACTTGATCTTGCTTTTGTTGAAAGCTACTTCTTGCCCATAATGCATGGTGAGGGCACAACTAATGAAATTAAAGTGTCCATGTCTCTCTTACATAGGAAACAGTCAGAAACACTAATGAGTTTGAGAATCCCAAAAGTGAAAGTGACCAGTTACTAGCTTGCTGTAACTCTTTTACAATTGTTTTTCTGCATGTTATACATACTGCAAAAATTCTAATGAAGCTTGAGCAAATGGCAATGATAACATAACTCTTTTAAAAATGTAGTTATTCATTTATTTATTTATTATAGTTTTTGGCCCTGTCCCAAGCACTCACCGCTCACTATGTTCTTTCCTTCAGTCTGATGTAGTATGGCATTTCATACCTTACAAAAGCACTGCTAATTACTTATATACATCAAAAATATCATTGTGCCTGGTCCTGCCAGCAAAACTGTTTCCTCTCTTTTTCTTCTTAATTCTACTTTCTTTTTGCAGTAGCTTCCAAGTAGATTGGGCAATGTATTTATGAATCCTGAATAAGTTCAGATCAAGGTAATGTGTCCAGTAAAATACAAAATTTGAAAGGCATACTTGGTCCTCTCACAAACACCATTGCATATTAATATACATTTAGCATCAAGTCAACTATTTTATTTCATACAGAGCTTTCTACAACAGTCATATGATTTTGTATGCTTTTTATCAATGACTAGTTTGGTAAACTATGACATGACATGCTCCCTCTACTTTCTGTCACCATTGCTTATACTTTTGCATATGCCCAGATGTTTAAATTATGCATTATTCAGAACTTAGAAAAGGCTTAGTATGTGTATGGCTCTAAGTCATGAAAAGACTGCAGCTACATAAATGACAGTAGACAATAAAACAGTTATGAATCATGGCTGCTCCAGTGCCATTGAGAGATAAAGCCCTTACTAAGGTCCAAATGACCTGGGGTGGATTAGCAACTCTGGCAACTGATAGAGTGGCAGGGAAGGATGGCCATTACCATTCCAGGGGTGGCTGGGCAGGTCCATGGGCATCACAGTGTCAATCCCTAGTTGAGGCGTGGAATGGCACATGGTAAGCATGCCTGCCAGATGAATTAAAAGGGTAGAAACATGGGTGGGCTGCTGCAGAGGTGGCATGATATACTGCATATCTCCATTGCATACCACCCCCAGGCTAAACTATGGGCTCACATATGTAGGAGGGACTGAAATGGGTAGGACATAAGTAAACCGCCTGGATGGATGAACAGATAAGCTGAGTCCCCAGAAAGCTTGTTCTGTGACTGGCCCCAGCAATATAAATCAGACTAAAGTCCAGCGGACCTGGTGAGGACAGGTACTGGGGCACGGGCAGGCATAATGATAAGCAGTGGGGGTGGGAGCCAAAAAAAAACAGCTGTGAATCTGTAGAGTATGAACAGTTTTATAAACCCAGTGAGTGAGAATAACAAAGACAAAGTACAGATATTGTGCTGTGTGTATTTTTCCTAAGTAAGAAATATTCATCTATGATAGATGAAGTTCAAGTGCATGAAAGTTAAGTTCCTAAAAAAATAGATTTCATTCTGCTCTCAAATGGTGTGCAGTGAGGAAGCTGAATAGGATAGAAATATAACAGAGGGGAAGAAACTACTAAGTCTTGTTTTTGTTTTGTTTTTAATATGGGGATCATTCCGTAGGGAGGAAAATATTCTCTGGATAAAGGAAATAGTGTGCTTAGGGTATGGGTATCCTTTAAGAACTCTGCAGCTAAAGAAGAAAAGGCTTATTAAAACATATTAACTTCTTCTCTCTGTTCTACTCTGGCAATTCATCAACTAATTATACAGAACAAAGAAATAAAATTCTCCATCAACTAAACTTCATTGTCTTCAAATACTGTTTGACTTCTCCTGGTTTTAAACCTCATGCTGTAACAAGCCTCTCTCTTTTAACTTTCGCACCATCAAGTTCACATGAACAGGTATGTTGTTACCAACAGAAACTGACGTAGACTCTGCTGTACTGCTTCATCTGCATCGAGGAGAATTATTACACAAAACAGTGTGAAAGCATGCAGTGTTGTTTCTTCATACAAATACAGAGGATTTATAATTGGGTCTCCAACCATAACCAACTTATTATGTGTTTGAGACAATGATGCTAAGAAATTTGCCTCAAATACGAAACTCAGCAGGTGAATTTTTTGTCATCCATGTTGAGAACATATAATAAGGGTTATGATCAATGAGATTTGATCATAACTCTTTGTAGTGATGAGAGCTTTATCTGCTCCATGCACTACCAGTTACAGAAAATAAGTGCGGGAGTGAGAAGTGTTTAATCAGATTTCAAAGTCTTTGAAAGCTGTTGAGGTGAGACACAGCACTGCCAAACAGACAGCAAGCCTAAACAAAGAAGAACCAATCCCTTTAAAAGTTTTAAACACTTCATTTTGCCAACTTTTTGTTTATAAGCATAAACAACAAAGTATCTGACAATTATTTAAAGCTATTCTTGCCTCTGTTCTGTGGTGGCTGGGATTGTTAGCTGTTATTCTCTAGGATATGGCTTGATCTTAACAGCACTTAGAGCTGTTTAACAAAAGCTTGCTAATCATCTTTCTAATGTCAGAAAGGTGCTTAACAAACCTGCCTTTTCCCTATGATATCAGAGAGTTACTGCTGTGCTATATGCACTGCTTAATGTTATACTAAGCTGTATGCTACTTTGTTATGTTATACTGTATGATATTGCATTGTTACATTATATTATGTTATCCAGTTACTCTACAGGAAAAGGGAGCTAGTAGTTCTTTGTTCCACAAAACAAATAGCACCAGAATTACCCATTCTAAAGGCTTAAACCTTGCCTGTAATATAAATAGGATCTGCTGGAGAGACAGGTATGTATACCAGAGACTACCTATCCGTGAATTACCATATAGGTGGCAGTACACTAAACTCCGAAAGTTTGATAAGAGACTTAGGGACACAGGTGGACAGTGGTCTCACCTTCGATAACCACATCACCACAACAGTCAGGAAATCCTTCTATGTGGCACACCTCATCACTAAGGGCTTTTCATCCAGAATAAAGGAGGTCATTGTCCCACTGTACTCATCCCTCATTAGACCCATTATAGAATACAATGCCCCGTTTGGTATGTACCTCTCAAGACATCTGCAACAACTGGAAAGGCCACAGAAATACCTCACTAAAAGAATCACAGGCCTAAAGCAGATGCCCTATGCTGACCGCCTTAAAAAACTCCAGCTATACTCTGTCGCATATCGTCTACTCAGAGGCGATCTTTGCTTAACATACAAGGCCACGTCAAACCCAGAGCTATTGGACATGCTACACTTAAAGAAATCCCAATCCCTCAGAGCCACATGTTCCAGGGATCTAAACCTTGTCAACACAATAAACAAAACATGCTGGAGGGATAGGTTCCTGACCCAGAGACTCCCCAGACTCTGAAATAGATTGCCCATACATGTCAAGCAGAGTGCCTCTTTGGCCCTCTTCAAAAGGAACCTTGACGATTGGATGGGAGAAAGGAAATTCACCCCAGGGATCACATCAGTCGCCCTGCTAGACAGGGGTCCAGGGAAGTAAATAGTGTGGGAAGAAATAGCCAGGGAATTGTTATGGCTAGGCTTGTATAGGCCCTAGGGCTGATAGCCTAGTACCAACCATGTGAAGCAGAGTTCTTCCCTAAACCAATTCAAGAGTAACTTGGACAATTGGATGGGGAACAGGAAATTCATTCCTGGTTTGGCACCTATGTCTCTAACAGAGACAAGCAGCCTGTAAATGGTTCATCTCCCAAGCCCCTGCTTGTAAATATTTCATGTCTATATTAGCCAATTGAACGTTGATCTGGTAATATAATAATACCTAAACATCGATCTGGTAATATCGAAAAATTAAAACAGTGAACTGCCAATTTAACATAGGGGAATGAATTCCCTCTGCCACAAAAAAATAAAAATATTTTAAACCAAAATGAAGTGGGGGGCTTCACCCGACACACACCCTAATGTGGGGGGCTGTGGCCCCACACCCCCCCAACCAAATTTACCAACTCCAAGATCACTCTACTGTGGGAAAAGGGGCAAAATCCACATAACGGCCAAGGTAATTCTTTCCCTGTGTTAAATCGGCTGTTGGCATTTTTTTGCTTTCGCTATTACCAGATTGATGTTTAGGTATTTGCTAACCTAAACTGTTTGATCGGGTAATAGGAACCCAATGTTTCACCTCCCAAGTCCCTGCTTGCACTTATGAAGGATACTAGAACTTGTCAGACATTCGGGATGCATGGCTAGGCTTAAAAAGGCCCTTGTGGTCGTTAGCCTAGTAAACACCTATGAACCTATGAATGAGAGCAAGCTTACTGAGAGATTTGGATCTCTGTGCTGTAACTTTAGAAGTCACTGGATTCCCCCAACTACATGGAATGCAACTTTTCTGCTTCTTACATTGTTTGAGACTCCATTCATCAGCTAGAATCCTATCACTGGTAGTACTTATTGGCATGATTCGGTCTTACAACTCATAAAACTCATATTTGCATTGCTAAGTCCACTGCTCTAATAATCTTCTTCTTTGGCAAAGGGAGGCGCCATTGAGTGGCCCCACTTCTTATTTTTCTTTCCCATTGGCATGGATCAGTTTTTGCTTTCCTGCAGCAGTAAGCACTGTATCCCTGCCTATTCTTTGATTAGAATTTACAAAATGTATTTTCTGATTTATTTATTTATTTATTATGATGGCTAATAAAGACTAGTAGAGCAAGGAAAGTCTGTGTTTGTGAGAATTATTTTTAAATGACACATTTCAAATTAGATTTCTGGGAGTAGTATCGCTGCATAGACATTTACGTAAGTTTTCCTTCCATATACTAAAACAACTATTTAACAGCAGTGGTCTCAAGGCTGGGTCTTATAACTTATCAACCATCTAGTCATTAACACTGTTATCTGTAACTGGTCCCTATTTATTCCTTGTATATATGTGTGTGTGTGTGTTTGTGTGTGTGTGTGTGTGTGTGTGTGTGTGTGTGTGTGTGTGTGTGTGTGTGTGTGTGTGTGTGTGTGTGTGTGTGTGTGTGTGTGTGTGTGTGTGTGTGTGTGTGTGTGTGTGTGTGTGTGTGTGTGTGTTATGTTTATGTACATGCAAATATGCTTACCTGTGTTTGCATTAAAACATTTTAAGGGCAATTATCTAATTACCTCAACAATTCATTTTTTTAAACAAGTACAGGTATTAGGTGTGACCATCCCCTTGAGCTGGAGAACTATTCGGGGATGTCTTTTATACCATTTGGTAATATATTTTAAAAAAATCTTATTTAAATAAAAAGTGAGAGCAAGAGAGAGAGAGAGAGAGAGAGAGAAGTAAGGAGACAGCATATTCTCAGTGTTGTAAATATCAAATCCAGTAATGCTGAAATGAACACTGACTGCATTTTTTTCAAAAGTTTGCAGTGCTGTTAAGCCAAGTATTTCTCCTTTATTTTAACATTACATAAACTCAGGTTTAGAATACACTGTATAGTGCGGGGTGTAGGTGGTCATAATACCTGCATAAAATGCTTTCAAGCAAATACATATTCAGTCTTTTGTTTTTATCATTATTTGATATAGTCTTTTTTTCAATTTGGAACAGTACATCAGAACTTATTTTTATACAGGCTTTGGGAGTCTACTGCAAGTGCTCAAGTGCTGCTGGCATGAGATATGTTTTCTCACTGCCACTTGCTGTAATTGGCAAGTGCCCAAACTACCACCAGCCCGATAGACTGATCATAGAAAATTCTCTATCCTTCCAACCACCTGACCTAACCTAACTATATAACCCTACCAGAACCTTAACTCTAACCCTAAAAACTCGCACCTAATCCCTGACATTAACCATAGGATTCCTAACCCTAATCCAAGTCCCAATCACTCCTTAAACTGAAATTTCCACTTCCATTCCCTAAACCTAAAGTCCCCTTTCACTCCCTGACACTAAAACTGTACTCCTACTCCTGCTCTTTAATCCTAAGCTCCCTTCCTTCTCCCTCCTGAACCAAAGCCCCCTTCTTGCTTCCAAATCATAAAGTCCACAATTGCTCCCTAATACTAACCTCCCTTCCTGCTCCCTAAACCTAGAACTGCCCTCCTGCTTCCTAATCCTACTCTCCCTTCCCTAAACCTAAACCCCCCCTTCCCACTCCTAAAGTAAAGTCCCATCCTAATCACTATTTAAAACCCTAGCCGGCACTCCCATCCCCATAGCCACTATACTAACCTTGACCGAATTCGAATGCAGTGTTCGTGCAAGGTTCGGCAGCTTCACTGTCTAACCACGGCCGGTCAAGCTGGACCGTACTCAAATACAGTATTTGAGTTGAAGCATGAGCAAGACGCCCAAGTCCCTGGCTATAAGACACTAGTATCTGAGCATGTGCGGCTTGGGCGGCTGTAGTACAGAACTTTGGGAGCACTGTTTGTAAGATTACAACTAAAATAACTTGTCGGTTTATTTTCCAGATTTTATGTTTTGAAAAAAAAAAGATTATATTCATTTTACTGAATAGTTACTTAGAATCCAAGCTGGGGAAAAAGTTCTGGCTGTCCTTTTTAGCCACAAGTTAGATCAAACTGATGGTCTGTCAAAATGTTTCTTGAAATTGTCTTGTAAGAATGAAGTATCTTTAATCATTATTTATCAAGCTTGTTGACAGACTATCTAGTCTTTTAGCTTTAATATCAGTGTAAAGTTGTAAAGTTTGTAATTTTCATTTAAAATGGAACCTGGCCTATAAGCAGCTGTTAATAACGGCTCATGTCCTAGTTTTGGTATTCTAGTTGTGTGGCATCAGCCTGTAATGCAGGGGTGAAGGATTTTCTTCTGATAAGTAATGTTATGATTCAATCAGTTTAGGAACCCTGTGAATAAAAATGTCTTTAGTTATAAGAATAAAAAGAAACACAGGATGAAAGTACTTTCTGTCTAACAGCCTTAATCTCCCTCATCTTTATTATAAGGGGCTTGTATTTGGGTCTATATCAGCATATCGAATGCTGAAAATGCTGAATGCAATGTAATTGAACTGTAATGTTCGAAATCTCAGAAGGGCGAACTGACGGAACATCGATTTCTTTCCCAGGGAAAGAAATTGGTGTTCCGTGCAAAAAATAAAAATATTTCAATACTTTAAACACTGACAGAAGTGTGGGGCCTTGCCCCCCACACCCCTCCTACTTAAATATACCAACTCCGAGACTGTATCACAGTGGAGGAAATAGCAAACTCCGATGATGGCCCACCGATTTCTTTCCCTGGGAAAGAAATCGATGTTCCGTCAGTTCGCTCTTCTGAGATTTCGAACATTTCATTTCTGTTAAATTAAATTCATCATTTTCAACATTCAAAATGCTGATAGGAACCCTTGTATTGCTGTTTGAAAACCTTAATAATCATTTGCGGGGCATACTTTGCAGCTTTGTTTCAGTTTGAGTGTTAGTTATGGTGTCTTCATCTTCTTTCGGCTTTTCCTGGTTAGGGGTCGCCACAGCGGATCACCTATCCATTCATAATTGGCAGTGGATTGGTGTACTGTTGCTTAATTTCTGTTTGAGTCTGCCAAATGTTTTATTGCTGTAGGCCCTGTTTCATGTTATTCTTGTTTCATCCTCTGATTTGTGCAACCAATATGCATGTTTGGAACTTCCTGCAGTGTCTTCATAGCTTGCCTAAAACTCCACATATATTCCATGCCCCTCTCTAGATTTTTGAACTTTTAAGTTTTATATCTGCATTGTTAATGTCTAGTGTTTAGTGTCCATTTTTTACTATTGGAGGCTATAATAATTATCATCCCTGCCAATGTGGTTTAAACCGTGTCACATAAAATGTCTGCAGCAGTTCTTGGAATGCTGTTTTCTATTATTATTTTGCTCATTTTTATTTTACAAAATATATAGTTGAGTGCTATTCATTACATAATTGTAGAAGGACCGTGAGGTTTGCCTGAGTGGAAAGTCACTTTCCAGTCTGATGAAAAGCATGGCATAGTTCAAATTACTATTATAAATGTAGGTTATCTGCAGTGGTGCAAGTGGTACCAGTGAGGACAGCAACACAGGCAGGATATGAAAAATGTGCAACACAAAGCCTGGCTGTGAAGAATCAGTGAATCAAGGCTATATACTTCTTAGAGAAACTAGTGTTTCTATGGAAAATTAGCATAAAGCTAAGTTGCATTTTGTGATGAAAACGTGTAAACATGATTAAGGATGCAACTTCAGAAACTGGGGCCAACTTTTTCATTTTAGAATTGCATTTTAAATAACAGTAGAATAAAGTACTAAAACTCTATTCCTCTTCTTAAGAAATACAGGCAACCTATGCCTGTGCATTCAACTTCGCTTTCATCACTGGTTAGCCTCATTTTTAGAAAACAAGAGAAAGTTGCTCAAGGTCACATTAAATGCTTTCATTAAAAAGCAAGACAACTACAGTCTATAAACAAGTCATCAGTTAAAAAAAAAGAAAAATTGAAAGGGAGCCAGATATGACAAAATAATTTAGTTACTTAATCAACATAATTAATTTCAGATGCTATCAAATGCACTGTATGTACTTTTTTCTGATTTTCAGGCATTCTGTTTCAAAGAAATGAAGGTCTATAAAAAAACTTGTTTTTTTTTTCATTATAATTTTTGTGCCCATTTCTGCCACCCATTAAGTCCTTTCCTATCAGTCTAAGTTAATTGTCATTTCATTCCCTCATTTGAAGGATGCACCCAATACTGTATGGGAGGTGACAGCCACTCAGAGGAACCATTATACAGGCAGATGGGAGGGTTTTTTCCCCTCACCAGCATTTCAACAACTGAGGGTATTTCTATGGTCCTGATCTCACCTTAGGTGAGAAGACAAGCTAACCCCATCACTTTGGGAAACTACTATGCCCTCCCAAATACAACTGCATGCTTACACTCAGCCACTATTGAAGGTTATTGATAAGCAGTAGCTTACTAATCCAAACACCACCCACTCCCCTCCTCCAATGAGAGATGTGACCAGTGTACAGCTTATTCTGCCTGACTCTTCCAGATCAAATGGACTTGTCCATCCTGCTCTGCCAGTGCCATCAAGTGAGTGAGCTGCTAATTGAACTCAGGTCACCTGGGCCATAGTCATGCATTATTCCTTTATACTTCTGGTTCACACACAGGTTCTTGATTTATAATAAGTTTTTCATGCTGTTGCTTTGATCTGCATTGATTTTATTTTATAGATTTTATATAAATTGTATTTGTTGTCTTGAATTTTAGCAATGTTACAGTATTAATGCAGCTAGCTTGTTGTTGTTGCTTGTCTTTTGGCTTTTTCCCGGTAAGGGGTCGCCACAGTGGAACTCCGGTCTGCTAATGATTGGCAGTAGATTTTTTACGAAACGCTGAGGTGCCAGCTCGACGCCCAACCTTCAATGAAGGCACACCTATTTACACACGCATGTCTTTCAAACGCTACCCAACCGCGGGGAGGACATGCAGACTCCACACAGAAGGCACTCCCAAGCCAAGCCAAGAATCGAACGGGAGAACCTCTTGCTGTGAGGTAACAACGCTACCGCTTAATTAGTTAATTTTAATCTGTAGAACAAAACGAAGATGTTCAGTTGATGCTTTCTTGTTTCTTTTCTCAAAGTTACATTAGATATGAAACTGTTAAGAGTAAGAAAGCTGCTAGTAAGCTGTCTGAAATGTACATATAATAATCCACTCACATTTCACACAGTGTGATGATGAATATATCTAATAATGTTTCTTACAGCTTTATAATAATGTTGTAGGTTCTGCATTGGTACTACATGCACTAAACATTTAATTTAAAAGTGCAGCTTTGTTACATACATTACAGATGTTATCAGTCTAAGATGAGGAATCGAGTTATCCAAAATGTTATAGTTATCTGGAATACAAATATAGTCCATTTATTCCTATAAAACCACTTCCATCACTCTCTTTGTAGAATGTATAGATAAAATATGTTAAATTCCCCCTTGCTTTATGCCTTGTTGCCTCTCAAACAATCTTTTCTTCTTTACGTGGCTATATTTTTCAGTCTGTATAAGAGCAGTTATTAATAAAAATAAATAAATAATAAATTATAGCCATAAAAAGTGGTTTATATAATTATCACAGAACATTTAATCTTTTTCTGCCTATTCAGTTATTTTAAAGTGGCTTGAGTGGCGGTGGGAAGATATACTAAGTGGATGGACCAGGCCCTTTAGTTACTTACCAAAGCCAGATTTGTGATTTAAAAAGGGAGATTTTCTTTATTTCGAGGACTGATGCAGGTGGATAAGGATTGCTGAAACCCTAACTTATATTAACTTTATAGTCATAGCTTTAAATAGCTTGGAAAATGATTGTAACATAGTCTGCTTGATGGTCAAAAAAGTTCTTGCTTATTGCAAATAACTTGTATAATTGTAATGTTAAATGTCTATATTATTTTGATGTGTACTGTTGGTTGTAAAATCCTCAGATGAACCTGAAAATAGTCCACTTGGATCAGTGTTCTAGCCTGGGCAGTAACTGTATAAATCATTTTAAATACATAAAATGACATTTGACTGAAGCAGTAGTTGACATGAATATAAAGGTTACCCTAGCTTTGTATCGTTTGGGTGTAACATCTGGCTTTCCCCTCTTGTAAGATGCTTATGATACCATTCATCATGTATCATTTTGCTTCATGGGCTTTGCAGCATATGGAAGGTCAAACTAAAGTTTTGCATACATGGTTCCTCAACTGCATTAGTTTTAGCAAAATAACAGTTTTTTGGTTGTAAATAAAATGATGAATGGGTTATGCATACTTACAACATGAGCCCTTCATTGTAGGAGATGGAGAAATTCATACGTTTAATCTTTGTAATAACGGATGTAACTTCTCCCTGGTCTAATTCACACTGTCTCATTGGGTGGTATTCTATATCCTACAGATGCTTAATAGGAGGATACAGTGTTCCCAGTATGGCCCACAGAGTATAGTACCATGACAAGAATTATATGTGTACCTTGTCTTTTGTATTTCTTGGGAGAAAAGTGAGTAAACCAGCACCCCTAAAACTTAAAAACACATATGAATCCGTTAACAATCATTGTACATGCGTCTTTGTTCAACCAGCTGCACTATCATTCAGCTTCATCTCATGCGATAGATTTCATAAGGATGTGATTTCACTACAAACCAAATGACAAAATCAAACATAAAATATTTACAGGAAGCTATTCTGCATCTGTCAAAAAACTTCCCATTGCCCCACGGAAAACAGGTATTTAGCTTAATCGTCCAAAGCAGAGAAACAGTCATATCAATGACAGTTTCATCAATTGGTCTTAAAGTTGTTGCATTTTATACATCATGCCCATATCCCAGAGACATGTTGTAGATAGTTTGCCAATTTTAAATTGTCCATAGGCGTGTACGTGTGTGTGTGTGTGTGTGTGTGTGTGTGTGTGTGTGTGTGTGTGTGTGTGTGTGTGTGTGTGTGTGTGTGTGTGTGTGTGTGTGTGTGTGTGTGTGTGTGTGTGTGTGATTTGCAGAAGAAAGGTCCATCAATCTGCTCCCCTTCTTTGCCTGCTTAGTACATTCTGTGAGTGATGGTGGCTGATCATGAGGCCATTGTAGGAGTTAGCTGTGACTCAACAGCACTGGATGGGAGGGATCTGTATCATGTCAGTTCACTAATACAGCTACTGTTTATTGCATTTCCCATATTTTAAATATTCTGATAGCAACAAAGACTGCATTAGGTGTACTGTGATTATATATATTTTTATTTATTTAGTTTGACTTTTATATCATTATTATTTTGTGGTATAGGTCACATCCTTAAACCATGAACACATTCACATCTGAGAAAAAAAAATATTCACAATTATGCAGTAATTGTACTGTGCCATCTGGTGGTTGAATATTCAGTTACAGGCCTGCACTAATGATCACATTATTTCTTGAATGAAGATACTTAATTTTGGCGCATAATTTAATCCTACTGCATGCCACATTTTTAACCTGACTATACATTACTCTGCAACTGAGCGAATGTTTGTTGTTGTGTTCCCATTGTCTAGGATGTCCTTTTTTAAATAATAATAAGTTATGTCCCTCATATTTCTGGCTAAGAACGAGAATGCCTGCCTATGCAGTATTCATTTTCATTTCACTTTCTAACAGGTGCCATATTTTACCTGCACTTTTAGCATCCTTTATTTGCCCTTTATAAAACACCTCACATGATAAAACCAGTTCAGCTACAACTGTGACTAAATCTAATTTTAAATTAGACTCTATTCTGAAATGTACTGAAAGTATTTAGTTTACAGGTTTGGGCAGGACATTTCTTCAAATGAGTCATCAAGTTGTGATTCAGCAAATATATAAGTCCAGTGAAAGGAAATAGTGTCAGACAGCCTAAGCATTTCCCTCTTTTAGAAATTTACAAATTACTGAATTAGTTGTTTAATGTCGCAAGAATGTGTGTGTGTGTGTGTGTGTGTGTGTGTGTGTGTGTGTGTGTGTGTGTGTGTGTGTGTGTGTGTGTGTGTGTGTGTGTGTTGGGGAAAGCCACCCTAATATGAATAGTGCAGGTAGCAAATCTTGCACAAAACTGGACGGCAGTGCAAGTTAACTCATTACAGCTGAGAGTGCTACTCCAGGCATTTCTGCAGTTACCTCCTACTGTGCCTCTAGGCATCAAATATTGCTTGTTCATATTTACATTAATAATTCCAAAACCATGCTACATACAAGGTATCAGAATATTTTATCTTGAAGCATACGTGATGGCAAACACAATTGTATTGATATCTGACCTCTGTCAATAAGTGTTTGTTAGATCTGTAAGGTGATAACTTTTATTTTTTAAATGCTCAAGCCACACCCACTCAAAAGAGCTGTACTGCTGGGAACAAGTATAGATGTGACTCCAGTCAGTGATCTATTAGTTTCACTGGGTTTCATTTGTGGTATACTGGAGTTTATAGTTTTAAAATGCGGGTGTTGCTGTATGGGGATGCACGTCATCTGCTCAATCAGTGGCTGTGAGTTGCAGTAAAGATGCTGAACAGTGAAAATCATGCCTGTATGTTGCCTCTGTTTTTGACCATTTTAACATATTTTTAGAGGTATAATTTTTATTAAAGATTTTCCAGAATACCATAGTTAGTACATTTGCATACAAAATTAAAGATACATAAAAAAGTTAACAAATTTAGGAAAAGACATTTGGATAATATGAAATAACTTCATACACTTAAAAATTTAAACATAGGAGTACCACGGAATCCAAAGCCTCTACCCTATTCCAAGCAACCTAATTCCCTCATTCCTTTGACTACATACATTTGAGCGATTCTGCATAACCATTTATATATTTCCAATTTCTTAATCAAAAAAGACACATCTGGTTTAGATTTCCATTCATTTGATAAGACTGACTTTGGCACAAATTAAATTATAGTCCTATTACTCAATTCCCTTGGAGTCCATTTCAGGTTGTTTTCCTGAATACTGCAAACATATGCTTCCCAAGTCAATCTGTGTTCTTTTCTAGAAATTGTCCTTCATTCAGCTGACTTACCACTGAGCAATCACCCTTGTAAAGCTGAGAAGTCCAACACATGAAGGTTGGACTTCTCAGCACCATATTGCCAATACCTCAGAGCCACTTTTGCCTTCCCTTTTCATACAAAACACATGGGGAAAGATACCATCATCCATGTATTATTATAATGGACTGGTCTCAATTCATGTAACACTTCCTTATTCTTCTCATCCTGGGCTATACTGTGTCTCACTCCCCTGAGCCCAGCTGCATCCTTTCTCTGTATTCCCAGTTGATCCAACAGGCCTACATTCTGCTCTATAGCTTTCATCTCTCATGCCTGCATAAGTCAGGAGTCACAAGGGATTGGTCCTGGGACCACTCCTTTTTGACATTTACATCTCTGAAGTCAAGGCCAATGTCAAGGGCCTCTGTCTAACTAAATTTGCAGATGATTGCAAATTATGAGCAGTCATAGAATCTCCCACTGACACAAATGTTCTACAAGAAGGGCTGATACAGACAACTTGTGTCACAGGCAATGGACTCATGCACCCCTGGTAACTATCTTATTGACAACATACCCCTAAGAGCTGACCCAGTAGTCAGGGACTTTAGGACACATATAGACAGTAATCTAGCCTTTGACAATCACATGTCTACAATAATGAAGAAATCATTCTATGCTGTGCAACTTATAAACAAAATTATGGCATGTAGGTCCAAGAAGGTCATTGTTCCAATGTATTCATTATTCATCAGGCCTGTCATTGATTGGAATGCACATCCAACAATTGGAATGTCCACAGAGGTTACTCACTAAAAGAATACACGGTGTAAGTAACATATACTATGCATACTGCCTCAAGGCCATATACTACAGGCTTTTGAGGGGAGATCTATGCATGGCATACAAGGCATTGACAGACCCCACTCTCATGGACCTCCTGCACATCCACAAGACAAACAGCACCAGAATTAACTGTTCTAAAGACTTAAACCTTGCCTGTAATATACATAGGACCTGCTGGAGAGACAGGTATGTATCCCAGAGACTACCCCTTCTCTGAACCGGCTCCCCATCCATGTGAAGCAGAGCTCCTCCCTAACCCAATTCATGTGTAACTTGGGCAATTGGATGGGGAACAGGAAATTCATCCTTGATTTGGCACCTATGTCTCTGATAGATAACAGGCAGCCTCTAAATGGTTCATCTCCCAGGCCCCTGTTTACATTTATCAAGGGTACTAGAACTTGTCAGAGATTTGGGATGTATGGTTAGAATTATAAAGGCCCTTCTGGTTGTTAGCCTAGTACACACCTATGAACCTTTTACCTATTTACCTTTCTTAATCCCCCACCACTACTTCCACATTGCTGCTGGTTCATAACAAAACGCTGTATTGTATTTCGTAAGCCTTTCCCACAGTGCTTTGGGATTCTGTAGATTAAATCTTTGCGTATATACAATCTTAAAGAAGCTATGCACCCATTGTGGAGTATCCAGCGCTACAGATGTATCCTCTAGAGATGACTAGCAGAGATGATCTAACTCTGCTCACTCAAGAATATTTTTTTCTTTCCAATTTAGGATATCCTGTTTATTCCAGTATTACAAGATTTCCAGGTACTCCTATATATTCATAGATATGGGGATCACCCCCAATTAGATCTCCCATCTTAAGGATGCCACTGGTCCATTATAGTAATCAGTCTTCCTACACATCAACCCCGTATGTGCAGTCCCCAAAACATTCCACCTTCCTTTTTTTCTTCCCTGTGTATTCAGATCCATTAGCTATAATGAAAGCTGTGACATGTATGCTAAAGTAAGGTAAGCCCAATCTACCCACTCTAATGGGTGCATAAAATCTTGCTTTAGCAAAAGGTTTCCAGGGCTTTCTTATTACTTATTAATTTCCTGATTTTTTGGATAGCCTCCAAATCATGGTCTTTATGGCTAATAAGTGTGTCTCTGAAAACATGATCACAATAATCCAGATTAAATTAATTCCACCTGAGAGGGGGGAGGGAATAAATCTTTTTCCTATCCTTACTTAAATGGAATTGCATTTTATTGCTGTGTTCATTAAGGTTTCATAAAGCAGTATACTTTAAAGATGTACTGACCCACAAGACCTAAATGTCTACCTCTCAAATTTCACCCCAGGCACCTTAGCATGTTTCTTTTTACAGGGCAGACCAAGACTATTTTGTTATAGTGAAATGATAGGCCTGGTGCCTTCTGAAATTCCTTGAAATCCTACATAATCCTCTGAAATTCTCCCTCACTATTCTCTGAAGTCAAAATACAATATCAGCAAATAACCACCAAAAAAAATCCCCTGGTTACCATCCACGTCCTTTAAGCACACATGGTTTTTACAGCCATATCTTTGAACACAATCACAAATAATCTTAGGAAGAGAGGTGCATCCTTGTCTGATACCCTGCTGAATGGGGGGCCTCCTCTGAAACTTCACCATTGAGCAGCTAGTCTAGAAAAGGGGGCATCATACATAGTTGTCAGTCATAACAGCAGTCCTACCTTGTCTGTTTGAAATAGAAACAGAAAAAGAACTTGCCCAGTCACAAAACTGTCATATACTCAGATGATATCCTTCTTCAAAGATGATGAAACCTTGCAAAAAGCCATTCAGTATCAATTTACAATCCTCTGTAACTGGCTTGACAATAAAAAACTGTAAATCAGTATCTCCAAAACTAAAGTCATGATATTCGCTACTGCAAAAAAAAAAAAAAAAAAAATGACTACACTAATAGTCTTGAAAGACTTACAATAGAATTCTATATCAATGGCTACTGAAACAAATAACTCAGCGCTTTTGTAAAGAAAATGTTAGTAATTTAACATATTTAAAATATAGTCATAAAAAGAAGAAATTCAACATTACGTATTGTTATACAATGATAGGAATGCATTGAATCATCAAGGTAATCTTATACAATTAACACATTAAGAGTCTTGGTATTTCAATAGCAACATTTCAAGGTTATCCCAACCACTAAAAGTCTTAGTATGATTTATAGACCTTATTCTGATCACATCCTTTTCAGTTTTACATAGTATTTCTGTTAAATTTAAAAATTCTTTGAACGTACTGTGACAATGTGAGGTATTGCCAACTATGCCAGGAGAAGTAGGGGAGTGGATGTTTAATATATGCCAACACAACTAGCTTGAATTTAGTAAAGAATTATATGTTATTTGAATTTTAAACTGATTTGTACAGATGCTTGTGTTGAAATGGATTTGCAAAGTTGCTTGTGTTAAAAATGTACCAACAGTGGGTCCTGACTGTATTGTAACTGAATTAAATACATACATGTTAACAGAGGATACTGGAAGAGAAGAGGTTAAGCTCAGCTCCAACTAAGTTTGGAAAATAGTAAGAAATTAAATTACTGGGCTTAGGCCATAAAGATGTTATCTCACAGTTTTGAATGAAGCCAGAAATGCAATGTCTGTAAGAAGCATGGTTTGTTAGTCTCTGTAGGAGGAGTGGAAGTTTGCAATTGTTTTATGATTCCAGAAGCTGCACCAAATCTGAGCAATGCTCTTGCGTGTGTGTTATTGACATGTAGGTGCTAAATCCTGGCAGTTTCTAGCAAAGAGGGGTTGCATGGGAACTAGAAGTCAGATGACCAGATGTATGTGATGTCATTCTGTACAGAAATAGTATTTTAATATTAGGTGAGATAGAAGTCTCAGGGAAGTCTGTTTCTTGGAACCTGACATAGAAGGATCCCTCACCTACTTTAGCTTGCCTTGCTCTGTTAAGAAGATCAATCAGGAAAATATAGTGAGAATTGTAAAGTATAACCAAATCTGAGCAATGCTCTTGCGTGTGTGTTATTGACATGTAGGTGCTAAATCCTGGCAGTTTCTAGCAAAGAGGGGTTGCATGGGAACTAGAAGTCAGATGACCAGATGTATGTGATGTCATTCTATACAGAAATAGTATTTTAATATTAGGTGAGATAGAAGTCTCAGGGCAGTCTGTTTCTTGGAACCTGACATAGAAGGATCCCTCACCTACTTTAGCTTGCCTTGCTCTGTTAAGTAGATCAATCAGGAAAATATAGTGAGAATTGTAAAGTATATTTTTTTGTAACTGTGTAAATCATTTCGGCTGTGTTATTTTTAATATTTCCTGTGATTGAAACTCTGGTGTTTACTGTAAATAGATATTTTGTATTTTCATATTTTTTATTATTTATTATTAAATATATTTTAAACTTTTCATTGTGGCTGGTCCTTTAGAGAATATTTTAACCTTTGAGAGTACTTATATCTATTGATGACTCTATGGCCACTCCTGAAGCCTGGCTGTTTGGTCAACATTACCATTTGTATTAATATTAATTTCACTCAGTATAATTGGGTACCCTTACAAGAGCCTTAGGTAGCTGGATTTCTAGTGTCTGGTGGCAGTGATAACTACCTTATAATCTGGGCAGAAGGGGGCATAGCGAGTAAGTCTGTGCCAGCCTTTCCCAGGTGTGTGTGTGTGTGTGTGTGTGTGTGTGTGTGTGTGTGTGTGTGTGTGTGTGTGTGTGTGTGTGTGTGAGAGAGCTACTTGGAGCAGGGACACAAAGCACTGGTTTCACAGAGAGGGTGCTGGAGGATGTGGAATGGACACTCAGCTGAGGACTTAACCCTATAGTTGTCCTAGTGGAGAGCCTTACTGGGGCACTGGAGGGAGACAGATATAAAGAAATCCAAACACTGGGCTGACTGTCTTCCCTGTGTGCTGTTAAGGGAAATTGTGCTTGATGCAGAGAGGTCTGCATCTGGAAATACTGAATGTATCCATTTGTATTCCAAGTGAATGATCCTTTTCAGTGTCAGTGGTGAGGATCCAGGCTCCTTGATTACTGGCCCAGAGTGGGGATGTCACAGTAGGAAATGAGTTTGATTTCAAAATGTTTTGTAATAACTTTTCTAGCAACTCTCAAGAGAGTCCAAAACATACTTTGCTCTTTGGCTTTTACAGATACAGAAGTGGAACATTCATTAATATTACTGATCTAGTTAAACAACAATTATCAGACCATAACCCCTTAAAAAACTTACTTATCTCTTCCCAATATATATTTAATTTTTTACAATCCATAAACATGTGTATCCAATCAGCTTGTACATCTATACCACATCACCAACAAATTGAAGAAGTCATTTTACTAAACAAAGAGATTTTATAGAGAGTAACAAACATTTTATGTATATATTTCCACATAAAAACTTTCCAGTATAAACCTGAAGAAGTTTGACTAATTGGTTTAAGTTACAAAGTTATAATCTTACCTTCTACTGAATCAATTAATCTACCACTATCTAAAAAGTTCCAGAATTTTGCATCAAAATTATTATTATTATTTTTATTATGTATAATTAAGTTATATAACGTGGACAAGCTTCCTTTGTGGGGCAGATAGCATTCATATATAACGGGGAATAATATTTGTCTTTAAGCCACGGTGGTGCAGCGGTAACGTTGTCGCCTAACAGCAAGAGGTTCTCCTGTTTGATTCTCGGCTGGAGCGCCTTCTGTGTGGAGTCTGCATGTCCTCCCCATGGTTGAGTGGTGTTCAAAAGACATGTGTGAATGTGCGTGCCTTTGTTGAAGGTTGGGCTGGCACCTTGGCACCATAAAAATCTACTGCCAATCATTAGCAGACCGGAGTTCCGCTGTGGTGACCCCTAACCAGGAAAAGCTGAAAGAAGAAGAAGAACAAGTGTTCTATTTGTCTTTACTCATATTATCCACAAATTCATTTAATTTCTTACTGATGGATAATATTAACTGGCTAGTAGATTCATCCAACTTATTTTTTTATTAAATATTCTGGGGACTTAGCTTTCCTTCTTTCAAAACAATCAGACCATAATACCAATCCATTCCTTTTTAGTAAATTTATTTAACGTTGTTTTTAAGTTTCCTTAAATCTAGAGGTGTGTACAATGGGGAAACACAAAAATTTCCATTTTGATATTAATAGAGTTTTAAAAACATATTTCTTAAATGTTTTAAGAATTTATTTCATATATGTAGAGTCTAAAGATTAAAATCAATTTCTTTCTAAGGTAAATTTTGTTAACCATATGAAAGCATTATTACATATTTCTAATTTATCATATTTAATAAACTGATAAGAATTTAGTATAATTTGCTCCTGGATAGTTTTTCATTGACCAGCATAAGTTGCGTCTATCCCAAGTATAATACAGTTAAAATTTGTGGCAATAGAATAAGATTCTACATCTCGTAATTTAATACCACCATACTCGCATAAGCTTTTTAGGATACAATAAGAATGAAGTTAACATTTTTTTCCATTTTCTTTAAAAGTTTTTTTGTCAGGTATTAAACCTATTGAATGGAATATATATAATCTTTGGTAATATAATAATTTTAATAAGTTCTAACTTATCCTCAAAAGTTAAAAAATCATTAAATTTTTTAATAAGAAATAACACTTCCTCAATTACTTTTTCAAAATTATTATTAATAATCTTACTCACAGCTTGATATATTTTTATTCCTAAATATTTTAGTTCTTTTCCTTCCAAATTATATTTATATTTATCTTGAAACTTACTATCTAGTGATTAATTTAACACTAAAGTTTCAGTTTTATTATTACATTTCAGCAGTGATACTTTTTGAATCATTTTAATTTCTTCATCTATTTCTTCAACTGAATAAATCTCCTATAGTTAGTAAAATATCATGTACAAAAAGCTGTATTTTAGATTGACAGTCTATGTTACTTAAGAATCCATCAGTTTTTTTCATTGCTTCTTATACTATTAGCTAAGGGTTCCATAATTAATGCAAATAGTAGAGGGGGCAAGGGGCACCCTTGCTTTGTGCCTTTGTTTAAAGTGAATCCTTCAGAAATATAAGATCCAAATTTAACATATACTTTGGAGTTTATATACGAGTTTCTTAATATTCCAATAAAACTCAAAATGCCACAAAAACGTCAAGAGTACACCAGTCCAAAGATTTATTGTTCCACAAATAAAATAAAATGAAACACAATAAGTGCTTTCATCCCTAGTATGTGGGACTTCTTCAGAATAAATAAAATCATCTCAATGTTCCTTATATACATAAAATGTCTCCCCTTACATTTGATTGACAAATACCATCAGCTGATAAGTATATACACATCATCTCCTGTAAATCCAAGTCCTTATTAGCACAATCTAATGACAATATAAACAAATAAAATAAAATAATGTAATATATGTTCTGTGATTAAAAAATACAATCTTAAATAATACATATGAATACATATATAAATATAAATATGAATATAGAAATGAAAACCCCCTTTATTGCACTTCCAGTGGGAATATTAACACCATGTTTTTCAGAATAATAAAATAACTACTTAAAATATTTCAAAATAGTAAAAATATATTACTCCATAATATTAAATTCAAAAAGCTGCCTTCCATCTTAATATACTACTAATAGACACTATCTTGTTCAACCCAAAAGGACTTGTAGTATTCATTCTAAGCTGCCACTTAAGCTCTTTAACTTCTAATAAATCCTTCCAAGGTCCTCCTCTTTCATCCAATTTCACATCATCCACAATATAAAACTTAAACGTGTCGCCACTATTTTCACTAATATGTCTATATAAGGCATTATGTACATATTTCTTTTTAATATCATGAGAATGTTGGTATACCCTGGCTTTAAAGGCTTTCTCTGTTTTGCCTATATAGAAACTAAAACATCCCGTACATTGAGCCACATATACCACTCGTTTACTCAGACAGAGATATTTGTGTCTGATGTGAACTTCTTTGTATCCCTCAATATAAAAGGTACTTCCCACACATATTTTGTGGCATTTGTCCACAGACCATCATGTCCGGGGATGTACTTACTACCGAATGTCTTTCTAAAAGATTTTTTATATTGATATCCGTCTTATAAATTATTGTAGAAGTTTCCCCAGTTGGTCATACAGTGCCTTATCCACAGAAAAAATATCCCAATTCCTCATATCACTCTCCTAATAGCTGGGAAATCTTCATTATATGTAAGAATCAATGCTCTGTTAGCACTAAACTGATCACCTAGTTGGCCCCTTTTAGAGAATACAAAATCTGTTTTACTTAGCAAAGGGAACTATATCCCTTCTCATCTTTTATTATGTACCTCCTGGGTCAAGTTCTTGATAAAGGTTCTGGGGTACCCTCTTTTTTCAAACATACCCATTAATATTTCACTGTCTTTATAAAAAACTTCTTCATCAGATATCATCCTGGCCAAACAGACTAACTATTCTTTAACCAAGGGATTTTTTTTTGAAAGAGGGGGCACCAACTAGAGAAATGCAAAAGTGTGTTGGAATTAGTGGATTTCCTAAAAATGGATGACTCAGATCTCCTCAATTTCTTATTCCTACTAAGCAAAATAGTCAAATAAGTTATTTATACTGCTGAAAATGTCATAGTAAGTTTAAGGAAATTAGTAGTGTCATTGATGTAAACAAAGAATGCATTCAATTTGTCCTCAGTATTGTTCCAAAAATTATTATATCGTCCATAAACCTGCCATAAAGGGCCCATGATGTACTATAAGAGGAATTCATAACATATTCCTGCTCCCTGTAGGCCACTAACAGATTGGCAAAAATAGGGGAGCAAGCAGTGCCCATAGCCATCCCTGTCTTTTGGTGGAAAATTGACCTTCAAAAAATATATAGTTGCTCATCAATATAATTTCCATCAAATCCTTAAGTAACAATATTTCCACATGATTCAGGAGGCTGTTTTTAACTGAATATTCATAAAACCAATCAAGGCCCAACTGGTGTGGGATAACAGATTACAGGTCTTTAATGCCACAAAAATCATTTGTTTATTTTATAAAGACTCGATAATTCTATTTAAAAAAATCCCATGGATCCTTTAAAAGATGACCTATAATCTTCATTTCCCCTTTTAGTTTCAAATCAATAAACTTAGTTAAATAACTGGTCTTAGAAGATTTAACATCTAATATAGGTCTTAATGGTGGATCATGCAAGTCTTTGTATATTTTTGGAATTCTAAAAATGGAAGGTGCCCTAGGTGTTTCTATTTCAAAAACTCATATTCTTGTTGAGAAATCTGTCCCTGTATCAAAATATTGTATAACATAGTATAAATTCTATGATAAGCAATATTTCTTTCATTAATGGATACTTCGTCATAGGTATCACTGTATAGGATGGTTAACATTTTGTCAGTATAATCATTAAAGTTCATCACAACCAGACCCCCCCTCCCTTATCTGGTTTCCTTAATCTGATTTGTTTATCATTAATAATATTTTGTAAGAGGGTCTTTTCTTGGTTAGAAAGGTCCCATTTCCTTGATTTCTCATTCACTCTTAAAACCCTTCTTAAATCATACTCACAAATCTTTTCAAATAACTGTATCATAAGATGTAATGGGGGATTAAACATACTATGTCTCCCCACCAATTGGTATTAAATGAAAGATTACTATTAGCAAAATATAAACACAGGGTCAGTTTCCTAATATATAGTTTAAAATCAGTTAACACCTAATCAAACTTGGCCTTCTTAACAGGCACAATCACGAGCCCTATTTCAAATAGATTGGCCCAATCCTTATTAATTACTTTATTGTTGTAATTTAAAAAATTAAAGTCTCCTGAATCATTATAAGTGATAGATAAAATGTTTGTAATCTGTTACACCATTCTCCCCTTCCCCGTTTGATGTCTCTGGTAACTCCAATTTTGGCTCTGATTCTGGTTCTTTCTCCTTGGTTGTCCACTCTGGGAGTATGACTCCTGTCTCTGGTTGTTCCTGTTCTTGATCTCTTTGACCTCCTGACGGACAGGTACTCTAAAAGAGAGTAAAGCCTAGGCTGTTTATTGCTTTCACCCCTAGTGTTATCCTCCATTAAGTTATAATCATTATTTTTTTCTCGTAAAGATAGATCATATCTATTCTTAGTATTTTTCACATTTCTTACTGGGGAAGGGTAGGCTGAACCATTTTTATATTCCATTTTGTATCTATTTAATTTCTTATCTTTTTATATTTTATATCAACCATAATTCTATCTACTCTATTATAAATGTTGCAATAATCATTTTCTTTAACAGGAAACAATAAGTCATCAGTAATATTTTTATCCAAAACATTGATTACATGCATTAATTTGTCTGTTTCCACAATATTATATTTGATCAGCACCTCCATTAGTTCACAGCCATGCCTATAAAACAACTTAACCAGGTCCAAATGAAGAGGAGATCAAGTCATTAACCCAGTTGGAAATTTCCAACATCTAAGTCCTTTGGGCACTCTTTGCAACCATATACATTCTTTAAAGTAATAATTTTCCAGTTGCAACTTCCTAAATTTAATTAGTTTATTCTCAAAAACTTCTAACTGGCTTTCTAGTGACTTGCCGTCACAAATATCATTAAGATCACTCACTGCAAATTCCATTCTTTCTTCAAGCCATTCATTTAATTGCTGTCTCTGCAAAAAAAAACAGCTTTATATGAGTTAGAGTTCAATACACAAGCCGTTGCACTCTTTGGGTTATGAACACTGGTGCCATCTCCTTCAATTAACAGGAGGGAACACTGAGCTGGAGTAATCTCATTAGCATCACTGGCGTTAGTAGAACAAGCACCTTCATTCCTCTAGGAAATGATTTCATTCATCTGTTGTGACAAACACCATATTAGCTGGGTTAAATTCTCCATGGAAGCCATAAATTCTTCAATAAACCCCTCCAGAATGGAGCCTGCTTGATTGGCACTAGTAGATAATGACATTGTGGTGTCAGGACAAACCAGGAACCAGAATTCACCACTGAAACTCAAACACTCAATCTCAAATTGCCAAAAAATGTCAAGAGCATACCAGACCAAAGGTTTATTGTTTCACAAATAAAATCAAATGAAACACATTAAGCGCTTTCATTTCTGGTATGTGGGACTTCTTCAGGAGAACACTCTTGCTTTGTGCCTTTTTGTTTAAATGGAATCCTTGAGAAATGCAAGATCCAATTTTAACATATGCTTTGAAGTCGCTATACAGGTTTTTTAATATATCAACAAACTGTTCTGGAAATGCAAATGCTTCTAAAGTTTTAAGCAAGTAGTTTTAATCTACAGAATCAAAAGCTCTCCCGATATCTAAGCTAATGATGGCCAATTTCTTGTTTATTCTTTTTACTAAATCTAAAATAGTTACTACCCTTTTTATATTATCGTATGCTAACCTGTTGACTATAAATATTGTTTGATCTTTATTAATTAATCTACTATACCTCTTAATCTTATAATGAAAATGGAAGCAGATATTTTATAGTCAACATTTAGTAATGAAATAAGTCTATATGAGGAAACTAACTTATTATCCTTTCCTTGTTTAAGTATGGATGAGATTACACATCATTTTCATGTGGGAGGAATTATTTTGTCACTCTGAATTATCCTGAAAATGTTACTCAGTAATTCTAAAATATTTAATGGAAACAGACTATATAAGTCCATACTTAAACCATCTAACCCTGGAGCTTTACCATTTTCCCCTTTTTAAAGCTTCAAAAACTATCAGGGTAATAGGCTTATTCAATAGAGATATTTGTTGGACATTAAGTTTATCAGTAACATTTTTCTTTAAATAATTGCCATTTACTCTGTAAAACACACAAACATACAAACAGCAAAAAATAAAATTCTGAAGTTTGCCCTTCTTGCTGGCATGAAGATCCAACATTATATGCTATATGACTACTAATTGCTTACAAAGCTACTCCACTAATTATTACTCTATTAATATTTAAAATTCTTAAGCAAGGCTACTGTCTTCCCCTTAAAAGACTATTCCACATCAACAATCAAACCTAATCCCTTAAAGCACAATCATCAAGTCCAAACTGGTCAGTGGAGAAAAAGCTCTCTCAAGAATCACACAGCTACCAACAGAAATAAAAAAACACAGAAAGACTTCAAACCTTAAAAAATTAAACTTTACTTAGAAAATAAATCAAAATGTAACTGTTTTGTGCCACTTGATAATTTTGATAACTTAATTGCATATGCTCTTATGGCTTTAGAATATTATCAGTCTGAATTGAATTTTCTATACCTCATTTTGTTTTATAATTTGCCTAATTAATGTTTGTATTGATCTAGACTGATACCTTGTATAGAGAATTGAGTTAATGTAATCTCTTCTTCACTGTACTCTTATACACAAGTCATAACTGAAAGCTCACCTATTCAGTTATCAGACTGTAAAACAAATTAAATAAAATAAATAAACAGTGGTGGCTCCATATTACTTTTCCTTCTATGGCATAATATAGGCACATCAACTAGCTGGTGAGGCCTGTGAAGACCAAATAAATAAGCAGTACTTAAAAAAATACTGATATATTACAAACTTGTGAAGATGCTCACTCCTAAAAATGGAAGACTTTCTTCTTCTTCTTACAGTTCATTCTCAGGATTAACACGGAACTGAAAATGTATCCTGATTACATGCAGAGAATTATTTCTTTACTCAGCCTCCTTGCTGCTTAAGGTGCTCACTGATATGATACTGGAGAGTATAAGATCACTTAATAAAGGCAAAATTAGCAAAGTGACCTTAAGTGACCAAAGGCACATAAATTGATCTTTTTACTGTTTACCAAATGTTTTGCCAAATGTGATGTCCCTTGCATCCTACCATGTCAGAAGCTATACCCAACATGCCTATTAGCCATAACAGAGCTGTAAGGTCTCCAAATTATACACAACAGACATAACTCCTTATTAATTTATCCCAGAATGAAAGGCCATGTTATCTCTGGTTTTCACAAAATGGTCCTTCCAGCAGTTATTTATGTCCTACTATGTTGACTGACTCAATTTCTATTAGATGGACACAGTGAAGTACCCACCACCTATACTAGATAACAATCTCTTTATACAGATAATGAGCATAAACCAACTTTGTCAATAGTCCCATATATAAATGCCAAAAGGCATGTCTTCCTCCTAATCATTTTAGTTAACATAAACTTCATTTTTAATACTGCATATACACAAATTACCTTTCAAATCATTTATTTAATAATGTACAGAAGTAAATATAAAATGGTATGTGTATGTGTGTGCTCGTGTGCGTATACACATGCGCATGCAAACACACACAAACACACACACACGTATATATGAAATGTTCTACTGCTTCAGTTACATTTCTTATTAAAAGATTAAAACCATTTGTCATTTTCATTCATCCTTTCCTCAGTTCTTAATGAAATTTGCATATACAACAAATACAAAACTACTTTATTCCCATAATTTTAAGAACGTTTATTATCAAAAGGTGATTGCAATAGAAATTTATTTTTCAAGGATACTAGGGGCAGCAATATGTGTAGGTGGGGCAAAGTTACCACTGACTTTGTCTGTTAATATATTGGCTACATCCTTGGAGCTGGAATGTGCGATATTATAGATAAGTTCAGTGCATTTGTTGGACAAAATTCCTTAATTTCCTGACAAACTAAAGAATGATTTGTTGTTTTCTTTGGTCTCTGTAGTGATCTTAAGCTCATACTCTGCTTTACATTTTCTAATAGTGCTCTTGGGTTCCTTATTGATGTGTTTCAATGTGGTCCTGAGATAAGGGGATGGGGAAATCTTAGAGCTTTTTCTTTTTCCTTCTTTTGTTATACATTTTATAAATATGGGAGTTCCAGTAGAGTTGCCCATTGATCCTGCACTGTACAGACAATTTTTGTAAAAAATACTTCATGAACAAAAGACTTTTATTAAGAATTTTGTAAGAGACAGATGTGGGGTCAATGTTTAGGGACTAGATCTAGGCATTGTATGACCCTGCCAAGCAAAGGTTATTATGGAGAATTAACAAAGGCAGTAAAGGGTGGAGGGGCTACAAGTCAGGGGCACCCTTTGTCCCATAGTCTATTTGTTTTAATGATAGAGGTATTAGAAAAGGATTTTGTAATGTTGCTTGGAAAGGGTTCCATGTAAGTGGAAAATCTTTAGGCTGTTTGCAGATTATTGTATGATGTAAGCAGACAAGCTAATTCTAGTGCCCTGAGAGGTCTGGGGGATACATAAAGAATTTAAAATTAATTCAGGACTTGAATGTAGTAGGAGGAAGTCTGTGCAAGTAATAATTGGAACAGTGAAAGGTAAAATAAA
Organism: Protopterus annectens; assembly: GCF_019279795.1. NCBI lineage: Eukaryota > Metazoa > Chordata > Ceratodontiformes > Protopteridae > Protopterus > Protopterus annectens. Next base: position 239,676,678 of record NC_056742.1, read on the forward strand.
AGTTTGGAAGAATTTAGGTCAGATAGTGCAGGAAAATTATAACAAGTGGCTTGTCCAAATTAATGGCTTGTTAAATAGATGGTTTAGTAAATCCAATACATTAATGGAATGAATAAAAGTGATGCAGATGATGGTACTTCTGAAGGTACTATATATGTCTAGGCATCTCCCTCCAGGGGAAGATAAAAAGTTGGTTTGGATGATACAGATGAGTTGTGATAGATATGTATGGAATAATAAGGGAAACAGAATACTGAAAGTAAGATTAAAACTGGGGAGAAGATTGGAAGGATGGGAAATGTCTGACTTCAAGAGATGTATTTGCAGGCAGTGATATTACATTTTATTTTGGGGTTTGGAAGGGCCATGAAGGTGACGAGGAAAAGGATGTGGAACAAAATACCATTAGGTTAAATAGGATTTTGGAGCTGCAGAAAATAGAAGAATATGAATGCTGTAACATCTAATTAATGAATGCATGGAATAATCCCAATGTTAACATACAAGATAAATCTCTGAAAAGAAGGAGAGGGATGAGAATGGGAATGAATAAGGTAGAGGACTTGGTATATACAGAGCAGGAGAAGGAGGAGTGTAGGTGGAAATGTATAAGCTGAGAGGAAGGGATGCAAAGATCTGGCCTGCAGGTAGAGTGTTTACAGTTTACACAACTGAAATTGGCTGCTAATACTTGGTTAGTGTATGTTGGTATAATGACACTAATCCAGGAGGAAATGATACATATCAGTACTTATGAAGGAAGGGATCTGCAGCTAGAACAGTGGAAAGATAAATGCAAGGTCTGTTGATAATACATGAATCTGAGGATGGAGAAATTAAGGAGATAAGAAATGGTGAAGGCTATAATTATATCTTTAGATGAATGGAGTTAGGTATTGAGATTGTATGATAAATTAAAATCTGTACCTATTATATGGGATGAGTATATTAGGTGACTGAGTTAAGTAATAGACAGGTATATTAAACAATAGCATTTATAGTCTCTATAAGTGGATTGTGTCAGGTTCTGATGTGAAGAGAGGGTGTAACAATGTATGCCTCATGTTTCATAAGTGTATATATATGCTGTCAGGGGTTGTTGTAAAACAGGTGACACTCTCTCCCAAAGAAGAGTGGGGTTGGGGGAAACAAAAATGGAAGTTAATATTATGATGTTGAAATGTAAAGGTTTCAGAATATATAGAAAAAGAGTGATGTTTATTTTTAATTTAATAAGAAATATCTTTATTAAATTATCACTAATGACATAGGCAATCTTACATTTATATAAATGAAAACAAATCATATTACCATAGTCTTAGTTGCAAGTATTTTACATCACAGACCATATTGACATAATTTTAGTTGCAAACATTATACTTCACTTATAATCTACCCAATCATTGTCAGTCAAGCATTTCATATCTCATTCACATCTTGCCTTCTTTTAAATCTCATTCATCCCCTGTATGTATTGTTCCCACAGTTCCCATTTTTCCTATGTAATTTGCTCCTAACCTTTTCTAAAGATTACAATTCCAGTTGTTTTATCTCTGTTATTATATTCACTACTTCTAATAGAGTTGGTTTCCATTTTCTAGTAATTGCTTTTTTGGCAGCCACCATAATTAGACTCAGCAAGACCTTACTTCGAGTACGCAGTTCCGATTCTGTATCACAGCTCAGAAAAATAATTTCCCTAGTTACACCAGTTTGCTCACCCAGGATCTTTGATAGAGTAGTGTGCAGGGAATCTTTAAAGTCTGTCAACTCATTACACTCCTAGAAAATATGTTCCTAATTATCTCTTTCTTCCCTATCACACCTCCAACATTTACTGTCTACTTGAAGAAAAATTCTCTGAAGTCTACTTGGAGTATAAAAATATCTATGTAAACATTTCCAAGTAAAAATCCTAAATCATCTAGATTTTGTTGCATATTTGTCAGACAAATACATATCCCCCATTGTTTCTTTGTAAACTACTTATTCAGTCTCTCTTCCCATTCCTTTCTAACCTCCACTGACTGATTCTTATAGTTATCATGCAATATTTTGTATGCTGTACTAATTGTTCCTTTTTTAACAGCAGCTTCTGTTCTAGAGTCTACTAAAAGCTTTACCAGTGCTAATCTTTTATTTTGGACCTCCCTATGTCTTTCTCTTTGCCTATATTCTGATATCAATCCCTGATAGGGAAGGCAATCTTGCCTGCAGTCCAAATAAGTTCTTGGCATCTTCCCATTCCATCATCTTTCCCTCTCTAGTTATTTACTTAAATACCTTGGTTCCTTTGCCAGTTTTCTCCAGTAAATTCCATTCCCCCTCTTCCCTATTGTCTGTATCCCTAGGTTGCAGTCATCCCTATCGTCTGAATCTCCTTTCTCCATTCCTGTGTTGGCTTAGCTCTTGCAATAATTTCTGCTACATTATGAATATAATATTCTGTATGATTATTGTTATTCTCCTTAAAGGTCTGCATCCAAAACCCTATTCTCTCCTTGTTTCTTGAGCTTCCCCTGTTTCATCATCATCCCTTTCCACTTTGAATTACAGGTTTCTGCTTGTGCTATATATAGTAGTCTTAACTGTGTAGCTGTGAAAAAACCCTTCAAATTGGGCAATTCCAATCCACTTTGTTCTATTGGAAGAATCAGCTTATCCCACTTGACACTTTACATCTTGCCCTGCTAGGTAAAATCCTTCAGCTCTTAATTGCTATCTACAACTTCTTCACTGGTTAATAAAAATATGCCTGACCTGTGTATAAGATTAAAGGGAGTAAAAACATTTAACTGATTGTATCGTACTATCCATATCCATATAACAGGGCTTCCATTTTTTCAGTTTTTGTATTATCTTTTGTTTAGCCTCTTCCCACATATCCCTAGCTGCCACACTGGAATCATTTTAATCCATACTCCTAAATACTTCATTTTATCATGTCCCCATAAACATGGATATTGCTGAACCAGTTTGTGTGTGGGTACATAATTTACAGCTATTGCCTTTGTTTTAGCTTCATTAATTTTGTATCCCAAAAAGATTTGAAATTGTCTTAAAATGTTCCACAACACAATAATATCCTTTTCTGATTTTATCAGATGCAAAATAATATCATCTGCAAACAGAGACAGCTTTTCTTGAGTACCATACCAAATATATCTTTGAATTTCTGAGTCCCTTATTTTATTTGCCAATGGTTCTAAATATAATGCAAATAACAAAAAGGAAAGAGGACACCCCTGCCTGGTTCCTCTGCTCAAGTAGAAATTATCAGAGAGGATCCCACCCACTTTAATTTTCACCTCTGATCCCTCATATATTCTCCTAAGCAACCTTATAAATTTATCAGAGAATTCAAATGCTTCCATTGCCCTGCTCAAAAAGTCCCAGTTTACCCTGTCAAATGCCTTTTCTGCATTAAGACTCACAACAGCAGTGCTATTTTCTTACATTCTGTTTCCCCTCTGGATCATCAATGTTCTGTTAATGTTGGCAAATGTTTGCCTACCCTCCACAAAAACCACATTGATCCATATCTATCAATTTTGGCATTACTTTTACGATTCTTTTAGCCATTATAGACATAAACACTTTATAATCATGGTTTAATGTTGAAATGGGCCTGCACGCAGCTGGATTTGATGGATCTTTACCCTCCTTAGGTATCACTGCTACCAGCACTTTCTTCCAGGATGTTGGTACTTCTCCTCCTCTTAGAATACTGCTAAACAATACTTAGAATACTGATAAACAATACCTTCCATAGCTTTATAATTTTTCCCTCCTAGCTTCCAAATTTCCACAGGAATACCATCTATTCCTGGGGACTTTCCTGTAGATTGGTTATGCATCATTATTTGATCTAATCCCCTCCTATCCTGTTATTAATTGAGCCTCATTTATCTATAACCTTGGCATATTTAATTCTTCTGTAAAAATTTCCATTTTTACCTTTTTTTTATTTCCAGTTCTTTGCTTTATAAAGACTTTCAAAGAATTTCTGAAATATTTCCAATACTTCTATAGGATCTATTGTTATTTTCCTCATTATAGGCTCTTTAAACTAGGCAACAGCCCTTTCTACTTTCTGTTGTCTGAGTCGTTGTGCTAAAAGTTTTTGTGCTCTAAAGTTATTATCAAAAAACAGTTGCTTAACAGCAATCTTTCTAAACTCATGCATAATAACGAGGTAATCCCTTATTTTCTGTTTAGCATTTTGCAGTTGCTCCTCTTCTTGTTCTGTGGGAGTCCTCCTATTTTACAATAGTTTAACATTTGTCAGTCCCGCTAAATATTTTTTTTACTTCTTAATCATGTCTCCCTTTATTTTGTTTCCACCCTATTTTTAAACTCCACTTTAATTTTATTCCACTACCTAGCTATATTCTTCTGTAATAGCTCCTAAATAATTTCCACTACCCATTCCTTAAATTCCTCTCTTTTCAACAGATAGGTGGTAAAGCACCAATGTTTCATTTTTATTTCATTACCCTGTGTTTTTAATTTAGTTATTATTGGCACATGATCTGAAATAGTTATTGGGTACACATCAAGACCTTCAATTAAATGCACATGTTTCTGTGAAATTTTAATTCTGACTAGCATAGCCCAGACTTTGTATCTTATGGAATAATATGTAAATTCACTCCAAACTCCTAGTACTGAATTCACATCTTCCATGCCAAATATTTTCATAAATGTCTTCAAAAATCTACCTTCCTTTGTTATATTTTCCCTTCTGGGCCCCCCCAGACACATCTTCACTGTTGCAAATCAAATTCCATTTCCCACCTATCAGTAATATTCTTTGTTGAAAGCTGATTATTTCTTCCACAATTTTCTTAAGCTCCATTATAGCAGTTTTAGGTGGAATATAATACATAACAGTGTAATATTTCCTCCCTTGCCAGTAGCTCCTTAGTACTGCAAATCTGCCATTATTATCTTATTTATCCTCTTCTATCATTATTGGAGCTCCTCTTGCAATTAATATAAGTACTGCTCTTTTCCTTTGCCCAGGTGTTCCACTGAATAACCATCTGGAAAACCTTTCTTTATCAAATTCTCATGTTCAGTTCTTTCCAAGTAAGTCTCCTGTAACATAGGTATTTGCACTCTACATTTTTAATATAGTTCACCGCTATTCTTTTGTATTCTTCTGTGAGACCATTGACATTTAAAGGAAATACAGAAAGCATCATTGCCCTAAAAAGTTATTATTCCCACCTTTTATGTATAACAGCTTTTTTGTTAAATGTCTAGTTACAGCTTTTGTGTTATATGCATACACTGTTTGGCAGGTTGATCTTTTACACAGTTGTTTCTTGTCATATCCATTTGAGTCTATGTCACATCTTACAAAACGTTTTGTTTTATTGAAAGCCCTCAAAAAAAAAACACCCCCAATACTCCCCAAAACCTATTAACTTAATAATAACACACAAAAATATGTACATCTTCAAATATTGAAGTTTTATCCTTCCAGCAGGAACAAATGTTCCAAACTGACAGCCACACTCACAGACTTGAGTTAAACTAAATGAAAAGTTGTCCATGCTAAGACACATGGTGCAGCCTGTGCTTCTACTAAGTGTTGTCTAGTTTTGTCTTCTCTTTATAGCTCTCCCAGCAGGGAAAACACTTGAATGCTTTCAGAGAACATTATCTCCTAGCCATTGCTCTTTATCAGATTGTCTCATAGAGACATGAGAACCAGATACAAAATTGCTAAACACGCTTGTATTTACTGGAAAAAAGCCTTATAATATTCAATATTCTTTTTCATTTACTTGCTTCCTCTTAAAACTTGTTACTAGATCAAGCTAAGGGCCATAATCCAGTCATTCTTCTATGCAAGACTGAGAAAAAGCATGCAAATATTTTCTATTGTCATGTTCTTTTAACCAGATTTTTCTTTTCTTCTTCTTTTTTTTTTTTTTTTTCATTTCTTAAAACTGAACAAGGAGAAAGGAAAAAAAAACAGGAGCACCTATTCACATTAGTATCCCCATTACACTTAAAAATAACTGAGAAAACTTTACTTTATTCCATGCAAAGAAAGTCATGCACAATTAAAATAGTACCATTAAGAAAAAAAATGTGTTTTAGCTACAGTTAACTTTCTCCCTCCTCTTCCCCTCTCCTAAGTATTTTTCTGAACAGTAATGATATGAAGTAAGGCATATGCTTTAGAGTCCCCTACAAGTTTAACAAAGCCCAAAATAGTACAATATTTCCAGATTTGCTTGTTCTATCATGTTCCAAAAATATAATTATTGTTTTGTAATCCCACATTTGTCAGTTTCCAAGTTACTGGTTTTATTCTTGTTCATCTCCATCACATAAATCCTGTCTCTGCTTCATTTTCAGTGTACTGTCTATTCTTCTAATTGACCCTTGTGTTTTTTCCTTCTCTCAAGTATTTTCCCTTGAAACATTGGAAAATGTTTCACTAGCACAGCCTCTCTGTGTTCTTTGTTACAAGAAGAACAGGAAGCAGAATATCATTCTGCTTCACAGCTCACATTTTGTTGGACAAACTTTTGTGTTTCCTCCTTAGCATGTACTTCATCAAAAAATGTTTTTGTCCCTCCAGGGGAAACATATTTTGAAGATAGTTTGGTGCAGCAGTCTGAATCTCATGCCTGCTTCTTGACATTTCCTGAAAACTGGAATAAATGTACTCCTCTTCTGCCTGGTGTACAATGAGTAGTCATTCTCCACAAACACTGCTGTTTCCCACATTTATTACTTTGTCCGTCTAGCACAGTTTTGTCAGAATCAACTCCTTCTGCTGGTAGGATTGCATCTTTACTATTAAAGGTCTAGGTTGCTTTCTTATAGCCAGGTTTTTAGCATACATATGAGGTTCCCTTTCAATTAACAATTCCTGTTGTGGTATACCAGTCCAGTTGCTTATTTGTGCTTTCATAACATTAATACAGTCTCTTCCTTCCAGCTTCTCTGGTACAGTAGAAAAACTACATTTACTGTCCTCTTATTCTATTATTTTTGAAACATCACTTCTTGTGCAGTCTCATATTCAGCTAGTCATTTCTTCATTTCCACCTCTGATTTTTGTAGTTTTATCACCTCATCTGAATGTATGTTTAAAGTGTCTTCCATTTTTTTCAGACTTTTGTTGTTTGAGTTGATATACTCCATCAGTGTTTTGTTTATTTTAATCATGTCTGTGTACAGTTGTCTTATACTTTCCTCTAGGTTACTGAAAGTCATGTCTGAAGCATGCACTGCTTTTTGCTGAACAGCTGCAGTACTTTTCCCAGTCAGTGTTTTTTCCTCACCTTTTGTAGCTGACTTTCCTTGAAGTCCTCTGTATTTATTTTTTCCTGGCATTTAGGCAGTACACTTACTAGCCAGTTACTGAAATTTACCCAGAAGTATAGGTCCACTGGCTTTCTCTGCTAAGTTTCTGTTTTCACACTGGGAAAGCTAGAATTAAGCTCTTACTCAATGTGCAGCCATCTTAGAAGTCCTCAAGAAGAATGTTATGTTAAGCATTGGTATTTTTGTGTACTTTTTTATGTATTTTTGTACATCAAGGGTTAGCAACATAAAAAGAAAAATGTTTTGCTGTCTTTTTAGTAATGATGATATTGTATGCTTCAAAATGTTTGATAAAAAGAACATTTAAAAATAATATGTTTATAAAACTCCCTGAACATATTAGACAAATAGTAATTAAATAATTAAAAGCAATAATCTGTTCATTTTCAAATGGGGACACAAAAGCACTTCATCACTATAGTTTTCTCAGTATAGATGGACAACACCCAGTATTATAAACAATATTGAATTTGAACTCCAACAACAGCAAGAAAAAAATAATTCACACTGTTACCATACAGCATTCATCAGGACCATTATTACATTCACTTGCAGTTTAAAACAAATCCTCACTATTGGTTTTGTCCACATTATGAAATGCACCATTGGAAAACAAAAAACACAACTTAGTAAATGCTGTTTTATAATCAGGCAAGGTTAGAAGTTCGGATCATGTTTAAGGACAGATAACTGACATCAGTTAGAGAATATCTCAATAAATTAATAGTCCAATTATCAAGTCTATCTGATGTTTCAAATTTCTGTGATGAGAAAAGCTGTAAGAGTAAACATCTGTTACATGCCTTTAGATGAGAGTCAAATAATTTGACTTATCTCTGAGTGTGCAGCCTTTGTCATGCTGCTTGAAGTCATTATCCCAACAAAACAGTCCAAATGGAAACAGTGCTGAAATATGTACAAAGAAGCAATTTCCCCTGAATGTTGGAAACTTAGCAAGTCATCATGCCTAAACGTATGCAAGTGCAACCAGGTAGGTGAAGTTCACAACCAAAGATGTCAAGTTTACAAGCTCTGCAATCTGCAGAGGCTGTTTTCAAATTGAATACGCAGGCTTTCAGAATCAAGAAAAAGCTACTGATATAGGCCAGAGTGGGGCATCAGGTGCTGTAATCACACCTAGTAAAAAACAAACCACTGAAAAGTAAAATAAAAAAGGAGCTAGGCTGAGGCAAACCAAGTGATAAAATACTAACACCAATTGATTGTGACAGCTTTCGTCCACTTGTCTGAAGAACTTCATTTCATTAAAGAGGACAAAAGCGCTCACAGTCGATTGGTGCTAGTATTTTATCACTTGGTTTGCCTCAGCCTAGGTGCTGTAATCATTCAGCATGCACTTACCATGGGACCCTAAGCTGGAAATTATAGACGCACAGTGCAGCAAAATGGCATGGCTTGCAGGTACATATAACTAGCAAACCAGTATAGCATGAACATTTGTGTGATTGTGTTTGTGGAGTGTTTGACTGTATTAAAAAACATATCTCTGAATTTTTACCAGTACACACTGTTTTAACAGCTGGGTTATGTACCTTGATGTGCCCCAGTGTAACGCCATCCCTATGGACAAGGAAAACAGTAAGTCTCTGAAATACTTAATAAACAAGATTTTGATCAACTGACCCTGCAGGGCTATCATATGTAATTTATTCAAGAAGAGATTTAATGCATTTGTTTTTAATTATTTTAAAATAAAGAGGTTACATAAGGTGGTAGTTGTGAAGAAGGAATGTTACTCTGTGAAGTATGACAGTAAGCCAAACTGTTACACCTCCCAGTTATGTAGTGAGATTGCACTATGCCTTTCTTCCCCTGACTCTCACTCTTTGGAGGAATGAAACTCTTACTAGAGAGGAGAGAATGCCTGGCAACATAGGCTGACAATAATCTGAGAGACCAAGACAAGGACACTTTTGCAGTGCAGAGACAGAGGCAAGCATCCTTCCTGTAAATATGATACCCAAGTCATTTTTTTGTGACTTAGCATTTTATCTATATACAGCGTTTTTGGTATTTCATAGTTAAACTGCATGGTACAATTATTGATGGTTGTATAAACCAGTGTACACATGCTGTCAAATGGACATTATACTTTTACATTTCATATTTATATACAAATAATTAATATTCATTTTAACCTCACTTTAATTACCATCTTCTGTAGGGACAGCATTGTGGGAGCTTGTGCCTAATGTGAAGTTTATAGCTTAATATCTGTCTGAATATGTTAACAGAATATGAATCAGGATTAGTATCATTTACCAACACAAACTCAAGCAAATGGTATGACTCATTGTAAAAACTCAGTGATTCTGGTATTTGCTGCCATGGAGGAATTGCCTTTGCTGCAAGAATCAGTCGTTTATAAAATTAAGGGTGTGCAATGTACACAGCCCCCAAATTTAGCATGAATAATCATATTTCATTTAACTGACTTGCAATTAAGTGAAACTAAAATGGCAAAAGCCTTGAGAGGTCACAACACAAAACAGCAATACTCCCAATGTCATAAAATATATAAAAACATTTTTCTTATATCCCAACATTTTATACACATATATATATATATATATATATATATATATATATATATTTATATACACATACATACATATACACACACACACACACACACACACACACACACACACACACACACACACTAACTCAGAAGTCACAAACCCAAAGAAAATGGAGAAAGTCTAAAAAACATAACATTCCACTTGTCCCTCTTCACTGACTTTGATGCTTAAGTGTTACTTAACTGGAGGTCAAACAGTACTTTTCACATTTTTTGTCTATTTTTGTTGAATGTACTTTCATTGGTTAATTTCATCCTAAAGCTGCATTCAGTTAAATCTGTGTCATTGAGTTGACCTTCATCCTAGGGAATCTTGCAGATGTTTTAGAATGAATTTCAGTGACATGTTTAGTGTGGTGATTATGCTGATTTTAACACTTATCAGTGCCCACCACTTTGAAAGCATTTCTGTCAAAACCATTGGAGCTCCACTATCAGAAAGCAAGCTAAATATGAACTAGACTAGATAATGCTTTAGTGAGGGGCAGGAGTCTGGTTATTTACACTTTATTTTTGCTTATATATAGAACAATACAAGATTACATTAAAGTAAGTGCTATTGGGAGTACTGTGTGACTCTGATGTTAGATGTAGGGGGTTTAAAGGTTACAGCCCTGATCAATTTTGCTATATGTGCTGTCATGTGGTTTATGTTTGATGTGTTGTCGTTGATTAGTGTGTGTGTGTGTCTGTGCGTGCATGTGTGTGTGTGTGTGTGTGTGTGTGTGTGTGTGTGTGTGTGTGTGTGTGTGTGTGTGTGTGTGTGAGTATCTTCACTAGCCTTTAGTTCAATGTCGAAGGTTTGTTAAAGTGTCAGTTAGTGTGTATGCTTTGGTGAAATCATATTATATCCATATAATAACTCTGCTTCTCTACCATGACAGGGAATATCTCTTGCTAGTGCATTAGTGCTCAAAAATGTAATAAATAAATAGATTTGAATATTGTTTATGTTACGGCCCATGTTAATCAACACTACATTAGACGATGGTTAGTAATGGTTCAGAAGGTGAAGTTGATGCTAAAAAGGAGGATGCGAACTATAGACTGGTAAGTCTCACACCTGCTCTAGGTAAGTTATTGGAGAAAGTATGACTGTCAACCTTCCAGAACAACAGTGATCTTCTTGTCATGAACCAACATAAGTTTATAAGGAATGGTCCTACCAGTCAAACTTGAGCCTGTATTACTACATTTGGGGTATAGCCCAGGTAAACCAAAGACACTATATGGAGATAGCAAACCTCACTATCAGCATGGAATTTGAGTTTGGCTCATAGAGGAAATTGGTGGTGAAACTAAAAAGGCAGGGAGTAGAGCAGAAGCCTGTGTTGTGGGTGGAGAATTGCTTAAAGGAAAAAGTAAATAAAGCTGCTAGTGAAGGGGACCATTATGATTAGTAAGGGTACTAAAGGGAATGTTGCAATGATCTGTTCTAGAACTAGTATTCATCCATAAGCTTCTTAAAAAATGCAGACTATTTCCCATATCCTCAAACTAGGTGCCATAGGAGATAGAGAGGAAGGGAATAAGTTCTAGCATACATCTGCAAAGTTTATATCTGGAGAAATGGCTGTATGGATACCATGTGAAAAAGTAAAACTGGCTGTACTTTGGTAGTGAGAACAACAGAAAAAGACATCTTTAGAATGTTGGGCTAAACCAGGTAGCATATAAGTAAGATCTAGACGTGCTAAGTACTCCCAAATTAAACCACATTGCTTAACGCGTATCAGCTGTTACCAATGCAAATGCTGTCTCGGACTTTAGGAGGAACTACTTAGGAGAAAGAAGAAGACATGAGATGTTAACTAAAAATGGGGTTGGGGATAAAGTAGAGATAAGTAAACAATTCTTTACAGAAATGCTAGTAGAGTCAGACTGCCCTGATACAGTGAGTATGGAGTGGAAAATCTCTCATGATAACAAAAAGAGACTGGTAGAAAAGGGCATGGCAAATGAATGCATGGTGAAGTGTGTGTATAGGGGAATAGTAGCAACTCTGGATAGAGCTTTATAGGTTGTGATGAAAGGAGATACAGTCAGCACTACTAGCTGTAATTTTGTAATTAATTACATGTCATTGGTGAATGTCAAAATGATTTATACAAGATGCTTGTGTTACAAATGCATTAGAAATGTATGTCATGTGTATATCAAGCTGCTTGTACAGATGTGTGCGTTGAAAAGGTATTTGCAAAGTACTGTTTGAAATGTAACCACAGTGTGCCCTAGTGGAAGAGATCAGAAATGTACATGCACTATTGTAACTGTTTAAATGTATATATTTTAACAGTGGAAACTGGAATACAGGAGGTTAACCTCAGTCCAGAAAACTTTAGAAAAAATATCTGAAATTAAATTACATTATAGGCTACGCCATAAAGTTTTCAATGCAGCTAGAGACACAGAGTCTGTGCTAGGAAGCTTTCTGTATTGTCCTTGGAGTGAGCTAATTGATACATTTAAAGCATGAAGGAATGCAGTTGTTTTATGACTTCCAGCATCTGCCAAAGATCTGAGGAAAAGCCCTTGTCTGTATATTTTTACAAGTATATGCTAAATGCTGCGAGCTTCTAGCAATGGGGGCTTTGGCCTGGGAACTAGAAGTCAGATGACAAGAAGTGATGTCATCCTGCAAGCTGTCCCAGCAGTAATATTTTAGATATTAATTTGAGAAGTTTCTTTGTGAGACACAGCATTCTGCATTATTTCTTGGGCCTGACAACAACAAGAAAAACTATTCACCACATCTGCCTTGCTCTATTCGTAAGTTCTTAGGTTATAGTATAATTCTTTTAAATTCGGTCAGGAATATACTGAAGCTTAGTTTAGATATTTTTCTTTATTTATTTGAGTCTGTCCTGCAATGTTGTTTTAAATATTTCCTGTGGTTTTGAACTCCGATGTCACTGTGAATATAAACTTAGTATTGTCCTGTTCTTTTATTATTTACTATTAAATATATTTAAACCTTTCATTGTGACTGATCTGTGTAGAGAAATTTAAGTTTTGAGAGTACTTGCATATTTATTTGGTGAAGCTGTGTGGACTACTCCTAATAACCTTGTTGTTGGTCAAACTACCATTTGTACTAATATTAATATTACACAGAAAAATTGGACACCCTTTATCAGGGGCTCTAAAGTAGCTGATAAGGAGTAACTGGTGGCAGTGATAATTATGTTATAGTCTTGGCAGAAGGGGCATAGCTAGTAAACCTGTGCCAGCCTTTCCCAGGTGTGTGTGTGTGTGTGTGTGTGTGTGTGTGTGTGTGTGTGTGTGTGTGTGTGTGTGTGTGTGTGTCTGTGTGTGTAAATCAAGCCTCAAAGAGTGTGTGTGTCAGCTACTTGGGCAGGGACATAAAGCACTGGTTGGACAGAGAGGGCTGGAGGTCTTGGCTTGGTCACTCATCTGAAATCACAACTTTATAGCTGTGCCAGTGGGGGAGTTTTATTGGGGATCTGTAGAAAGAGGGATAAGCCGGCCCCAGACTGACTGTGGTCTCTGTGTGCTGTTAAGGGAAATTGCACTTGATGCAGAGAGCTGCATCTAGGAATACTGTGTGTGTACTTGCCATCATCTCAGTGAACGTCCTCCCCTGTTGCCAGTAGTGAGGATTGAGGCTCCTTGATGACTGGTCCAGTGGAGGGTCGTCACATAGGTCATGAAATGTCAATTTACAGCTATGATTGTATGGTCAGAGGTTCATGTTTGCAACACAATTGAGAGTCATTAGACTTAAATAAAAAAATCAGTTAACAGACATATATTAAATTAGACCATTTATCCTACACAGCTTTATGCCATATCCTTTTTTAATGTTCAATAGCATAATTAAGAGGCTTTGTCTCCATGTAAGATTCAGCTATAACTGTAATAAAGCATTTTAAAGCATTCCCTTTTATAGCATATGCCCAAATAAACTTAAAAAGCAGGAAAATAAAACATTGGTAATATGTATTGCATTCATCTTGATATGGGTAAATTATTTTTATTTTGTATCCAAAACTACAACACCCATTCTCCATGCTTGTTTTCTTTGCAACTCATAGAGTTCTGTGACTTCAGAAAAGGCTTTCAGAAGCATCAGAACAGGATTAAGTAGCTAGACAATGATATTTATTCAGAAAGAAAGCTGGGTGTGTAGGTACATAAGACTTGTATTACAAGTTTTCATTCTGTGTTCTGTGACTGGAAAGTAATGCAGTCATCAGACTTGCTTTGTTGTGCCAACTTATATGGTGTACATGTATCAGTTTTTCTTGCCTGTCAGAAGCTGCTATTTGAGCTTTCAATTGAAGGAGGCAGTAAAGGTGTAACACTTTGGTTATCAGTTGGCTTTTGTCCTTTCATTCTGCTGTGGCATACTCCTGTTGTAGATAGTGAATGACTCACTGTGCCATCCTGAAATGTGCTGTAATGCACTATTTGTGTGACCAATGTGACAGATACAACTCATCAAACTGTGGTAGTGAACAGCAAAGCACCTGAATGTATACTATGCCTTCTTGATTCAGATGAATATAACATTGGGGGAGAGGGCAGATGATCTCCATGTAGGGGGCCAGAGAATACCGGTTTACTCTAACTTGACTGTCATGAAGATACCCTGTATTTGCAGTTACCCACATATGTCATGGAGTTGTAATCCCTCAGACTCTGAACCCAGTCTTCTTCAAGTACCCTGCAAAATTACAAACTGAAAAACATTTTTTGTTTATGTTTTAACCTAAACACTTTAGCATTTCTTTATGTACAGCTTTAGTAATATGTTACCCACACTGGAATGTGTTTGATCCTTTTAGAAGAAGCTCAGATGAAACAGTACAAAATACAATACTGCTTGCTGATATGTTTGCTGTAGGCTACATTCTTTTGTGCAGACTACAGCTTTGTAACACGGATTCTGCTCATTGCACACTGGAATTATTGTTCATTTATTAAATCAACTAAAAATATATCTGTCCCCCCTACTTGCCCTTGTCAGATAAAATGTAACTGCCCATACATTGCACTGTGTGCTTATCTAAAACTTAAAATACTTTGAATTCCACATTTGTGCAGTCACACTGCAGACCTTATAAAGAATACCTCAGCATGTGTGAATGAGCAGGCTGTTTACTTTCAGTGACATACTTCACTTCTGGAGGTGTTTTGTACATTGCCAGTGTGCCATCCACGTCTCTTTTTTGTCTTAGTCCATTCAGTGTCGTTTGTCTGTTTTAATGTCAAGCTTCATGGCTACTGACAGCATGCATGTTGTCTGAGCTTACTGTTGAATCCATAACCTGTCGTTTCAGGAAGGAGCTTTTCCTTACAGATTAATCAGTTACACTTTGTAATATGGATGGCGTACTCTGCACCTAGGCCACAGCCCCCAGCCTCATAACCACTATTCTGCCCTTAGCTCCTAGCTTTTACTTCCATTTGGAACACTAATGTAAATACTGCATATACTGTTATATGTTAAAACTGTGATTTTATGTCAGTAGTACTCGTGCTGCAGTGCCTTATGTATGAGAAACTCTTGGATTATCTTCCTCCTTCTTTCACTTGCAATTATTAATTATGTGATAATCTCACTGGGTAAACAAACGTAAGTAAACAAACAATGTGGCCCTTCAGGAGGTCATAACTAGATAACGTTATTTAATCTCTAGATAACTACCTTCCAGGTTTTCTGCTTTTGAATGAAAGTAGTACATTGCTGTGACAACAGAATATGCTGAGCCGATGTCTTCTCCTCCGAGAACGTTTATCTCAATGGTATTCAGTCTTCTTTTATTACTTTTAATTTGTAATATATGTTTAGTGGTTAATAACTTCACCTTCCCAGTATGCTATAGCAGTGCTGTAAATAATTTATTGTCATCCATCTGGATGGCCTTCAGAAAGCTCGGGATTATTTTTAACCTGGATTACCAATAAACATCATTATAACCCATCTGTCACTACTGGAACTGTCTCATACCTGCTAAACTGACATTTTATGCTGTAAGACAGTAATAATGTAAGTTTTTATAATGAATATTACATCCAAAAATCAAAACATGTACATCCTGTTGGATGAGATGCTATATTTGTTCTGGGAAGCTGCATACAAGACTTTGTCTTTCCTGATAAACTGAAAGTTGCATGACTACTCAACTCTATAGGATAATTTTAAACTACTTCAATCTTGTAATGTCCTTTTTCATATTTTAAACCTGAGTATGGTATTATGGCTCATTATTTAAACTTTGTATAGTATGAGTTCTCACTCAACAGTCAAGACAATAAGACAGCTATATAAAAAAACATTGTCAGCTGTCAGAAATGCAAAGTGACTTATTTTAGATAGATTTCTATACCAATAAATATGTGTATTGAAAGTCATCCTATGCTTGCAAATTGAAAGGTTCTGATCATTATGAAGGGGACTTATGTGATGTTTCATATGAAAGTAGAAGAACATTTAAAATCCTTCCCTCAATACCTTCTTCCTGATGCAGCTGGAGCTGAAGGGTATGTTGTAGTTCACAGAATGCAGACAGAGAGTAGCAGCTCCATAGAACCTTGTCAGATTACACAAAATATGTTGGTGCTCTGTATAACATCCACTGCAGCTTTGCAAGGACGTGCCTTCCACATTTTCATTATTGCTCATTGCCCAGCATTAACATAAACAGACTGCCGCCCAAACTCAGTATAATGTAGAAGAGTGAGAAGACTTTGGAATAAGCATATTTACTTCAAAACAAATCAAATTTCTATTTAGTGCGGCAAGAGACAAATCTACAGACACCAGCTAGTATCTCAGTGACTATAAATCAGAATGCAGTTGATTTACAATGTACATCATTATTGCCAATGCATGAGACCTTTCCCACCATCAAATATATAACAGTCACTCTACTGTTATCTTGCCTAGAAATTTAAAGCCTGTGTCCTTGGGCTGTCTAATTATACTGAAAACATAAAAGACTTACAATATAGTACAGAATTAACTCGCTGAGCTAAGTAAAATACTGCAGACTGAATTGTCACTTAAATATAGCCTGAATGATTTCAAACATAACTATAAATTCCATCAAAGTTAATTTCACAAGCACAGCTACAAGAATATGGGTGATATTCATAGTCCGGGGCTGCACTAGTGTGTAGTGAACATCCATGGACAGTGGTGCTACACAGATATGCACTATTGTTGTGCTGACTATGGAACAAAGACTCATTTTTCCGTAATCAGACTCTTTTTTTTTTTTTTCTAAAGGTATAAATTGTGTAAAGGTCATTTTTTCATATGTGGGAAGTATTTCACACTTTCGTAAATTGTGTGTGCCTTGGCATATTGTGGGCAAGAGTGGCTCTGCACAGTCACACTTAAAGCATTATAGCAAAGCTGTGGACTGCTCTGCAGCTAAAACTGTTTTTTTGTTTTTTAAAGTAAAGCAGTTAAAACAGTTTCATATATTGGTATCAATTTATGGATACCCTGATGATTTCATTAAAGAATACAAAGGGGGTGATAAAAAAGACTGAAAAGGGGTCGACAAACAAAGATGGAAACATACAAGGGGAAACATCAAGAAGGTTTGAGCTAGAGGAAGAGGGAGAGGAAGGGTATTATGTTTTTGGTAGGGGATAAACCCGCCCCTATTTTTAAAAAGTTTTTTTGCATGCCAGTAGTGTGGGTGAGAAATAGGGAAAAGGGTGTAGGAGAAACAGTAAGGGAAGAAGGGCTGTGAGAGTCCCAACTGTGTACCCAGTCCACAGAGCCTCAAACACATCCACTGCCAGATGGTATTGTAGTGGAGGTCCCCAATGTTGAAGGGGTAGGGGCCTATGGTGGTACTGTGGTCAGCATCAACTAGATGAGTGTGTCTTCTACATGCTGAAGACAGGCTTTGACTGGCATAATTCACCTGTCCACTACCTCTTTCAGTATGTCTTCAACCAAAGTCTGAAGCCCACATTCAGTGAGGATTGCCAGGCTACCACATGCTGGAGTGCCTGCAAGACTGACACCTGTACTCTGACCCTGCGAGGATAGCCCCCTTTATGGGCAGAGAATGAGCTCTGTCTAGCCTGAGAGGTATGTGCCTGGTCTGCAGGATATGAATTTGTACAAAAGAGAAATGAAATTGAAGAGAAGCAAATAAAAAAGTAAAAAGAAACACATAAGCAAAATAATAAATAAAAGAAAAAAAAAAGTGTGGAGAAACAAAACAGGAAAAAAGCACAATAAATCCACACAATACTGTTGTAATGCAAAGTAGCAAGCCAATAAACAACTGAGAAAAATATCTTTATTGAAGTACAGTTGTATGTGAGAAGTGCTTATGTTTACAGTTTGGGTTAGTAAATGGGGAAGTACTTGTGTAACAAAGAAGAATGTGTAAGAGTGCTTATGCATACTTGCAATGAATTGAAATGGCAAGGGATTGTTTTCTTTTGGAAGGGTTTTGTGTTTCAATTCCGTATTTTTATAACACATTTTACAGTACACAGTCATTAAACATGAAAGAAATCATTAACTACTGCAGTTGCTGTTGATGTTATTTGTCTTTCGGCTTTTCCCGTTTAGGGGTCGCCACAGCGGAACTCCGGTCTGCTAATGATTGGCAGTTGTTTTTTATGGTGTTGAGTTGCCAGCCCGACACCCAACCTTCAACAAAGGCACGCCCATTCAACGCATGTCTTTCGAATGCCCACTCGACCGCGGGGAGTACATGCAGACTCCACAGAGAAGGAACTCCCAACCCAAGCCGAGAATCGAACGGGAGAACCTCTTGCTAACTAACTACCGCAGTTAATCATTCTTAAAAATGACAGTATGACACAGTTTCCTTGATCTGTTCCCATCTTCCTTTGAATTTCATTCAGCTGCAAAGGTAAAGCAATAGTTATTTGCAGGATTACCACTGAAATCAATTTAAAAAACATTAGTATAACACCGTTTATACTACCGTGAATTATGTGTAATAATTTCTGCTATGGTGAGTTAAGTAATAAATATCTTATGGACACCTGTGACTCTTACCAAAAGATTCCAAAAGTCTCTTGTTTCTTCTCTTTTCTTGTTGAGAATTATATTGGATTTCTTCCTCAGCTACACGTAAAAGAGAGAAGCATAATCTTCTTTACCTATTGTTGACTGTATTCCAAATATGCATGTCTTATATTCCCTGTAATCATTTTCTTTTTGTCTTATCCTGTCACTGTTGAATATATACACGTGTGTATTATTAAAATTCAGTAGTGAAATGTTCTACTGGATTGGGTAGGGTACCAAAGAAGAATGAATGCAGGTCTGTCATTTTTTTTAAAGAAAAGCATGTAACACTCTGTGTAAAACCTGAACTGCAAATGTTGAAATGTGACAATTCAATGAAGCGTGAATTTCCTTTTCTGCAGAACTTTGTCTAATGTACAATAATGAAGTAAAACAGCTTCTCTGAAAGGATATGTGTTGTTCATTATCAAAGCAAAGTAACCCCCACTCCCCTCCCCCAACTGTCAGTTTAATTAAGGTGTGGTGAGGGTCATTTCAGTCATGTTGTACATGCAGCAAGAAATACTTATGAAAAAACAATTAATTTCAGCAATTTTTTCACTTATATTTAGTTACCTTTCACAGAACCTGACTTCTTGTAATAATTAGAAATGGTCTTAGAACTTCGTCAGTGCAATGCTACACAATTGTGTTTGTGTATTTTAGGGTAAGGTCAAGGGTTAGGATAGGAGAGATATAGTGCTGTTTGTGTGTGTTAGTTAATATTTGTATGCCTGAGTTTGTCTTGTGTAGTGCCAATATTATGGGAAGTTTTTATAACGGTAAGGTATAGGTTTGAGGGATGGGGTAATGTTAGTGCCCTCTTTAGCAATGGGTGCTAACCCTCATCCTAATGCTGCCCCTTCCCCAACCCTAACCCTACATCTTAACATCATTAAAACCTTCCATAACACTGTCGCTATTAAGACAAATTTGAGGCTGGTGTTATGGTGTGGGTTTTAGGTTTAATATCAGGAGAGGAAATAGTATATGTATAACATCCACTGCAGCTTTGCAAGGACGTGCCTTCCACATTTTCATTATTGCTCATTGCCCAACATTAACATAAACAGACTGCCGCCCAAACTCAGTATAATGTGGAAGACTGAGAAGACTTTGGAATAAGCATATTTACTTCAAAACAAATCAAATTTCTATTTAGTGCGGCAAGAGACAAAACTATAGACACCAGCTAGTATCTCAGTGACTATAAATCAGAATGCAGTTGATTTACAATGTACATCGTTATTGCCAATGCATGAGACCTTTCCCACCATCAAATATATAACAGTCACTCTACTGTTATCTTGCCTAGAAATTTAAAGCCTGTGTCCTTGGGCTGTCTAATTATACTCAAAACATAAAAGACTTACAATATAATACAGAATTAACTCACTGAGCTAAGTAAAATACTGCAGACTGAATTGTCATTTAAATATAGCCTGAATGATTTCAAACATAACTATAAATTCCATCAAAGTTAATTTCACAAGCACAGCTACAAGAATATGGGTGATATTCATAGTTCGGGGCTGCACTAGTGTGTAGTGAGCATCCATGGACAGTGGTGCTACACAGATATGCACTATTGTTGTGCTGAATATGGAACAAAGACTCATTTTTCCGTAATCAGACTCTTTTTTTTTTTTTTTTTTTTTTTTTTTTTCTAAAGGTATAAATTGTGTAAAGGTCATTTTTTCATATGTGGGAAGTAATTCACACTTTCGTAAATTGTGTGTGCCTTGGCATATTGTGGGCAAGAGTGGCTCTGCACAGTCACACTTAAAGCATTATAGCAAAGCTGTGGACTGCTCTGCAGCTAAAACTGTTTTTTTTTTTTTTTTTTTAA
Source organism: Protopterus annectens (assembly GCF_019279795.1). Classification (NCBI taxonomy): domain Eukaryota; kingdom Metazoa; phylum Chordata; order Ceratodontiformes; family Protopteridae; genus Protopterus; species Protopterus annectens. The sequence goes on from NC_056742.1 coordinate 239,697,519, forward strand.
GTAAAGCAGTTAAAACAGTTTCATATATGGGTATCAATTTATGGATACCCTGATGATTTCATTAAAGAATAGAAAAGGGGGTGATAAAAAAGACTGAAAAGGGGTCGACAAACAAAGATGGAAACATACAAGGGGAAACATCAAGAAGGTTTGAGCTAGAGGAAGAGGGAGAGGAAGGGTATTATGTTTTTGGTAGGGGATAAACCCGCCCCTATTTTTAAAAAGTTTTTTTGCATGCCAGTAGTGTGGGTGGGAAATAGGGAAGAGGGTGTAGGAGAAACAGTAAGGGAAGAAGGGCTGTGAGAGTCCCAACTGTGTACCCAGTCCACAGAGCCTCAAACACATCCACTGCCAGATGGTGTTGTAGTGGAGGTCCCCAATGTTGAAGGGGTAGGGGCCTATGGTGGTACTGTGGTCAGCATCAACTAGATGATTGTCTTCTACATGCTGAAGACAGGCTTTGACTGGCATAATTCACCTGTCCACTACCTCTTTCAGTATGTCTTCAACCAAAGTCTGAAGCCCACATTCAGTGAGGATTGCCAGGCTACCACATGCTGGAGTGCCTGCAAGACTGACACCTGTACTCTGACCCTGCGAGGATGGCTCCCTTTATGGGCAGAGAATGAGCTCTCTCTAGCCTGAGAGGTATGTGCCTGGTCTGCAGGATATGAATTTGTACAAAAGAAAAATGAAATTGAAGAGAAGCAAATAAAAAAGTAAAAAGAAACACATAAGCAAAATAATAAATAAAAGAGAAAAAAAGTGAGGAGAAACAAAACAGGAAAAAAGCACAATAAATCCACACAATACTATTGTAATGCAAAGTAGCAAGCCAATAAACAACTGAGAAAAATATCTTTATTGAAGTTGTATGTGAGAAGTGCTTATGTTTACAGTTTGGGTTAGTAAATGGGGAAGTACTTGTGTAACAAAGAAGAATGTGTAAGAGTGCTTATGCATACTTGCAATGAATTGAAATGGCAAGGGATTGTTTTCTTTTGGAAGGGTTTTGTGTTTCAATTCCATATTTTTATAACACATTTTACAGTACACAGTCATCAAACATGAAAGAAATCACTAACTACTGCAGTTGCTGTTGTTGTTGTTGTTGTTTGTCTTTCGGCTTTTCCCGGTTAGGGGTCGCCACAGCGGAACTCCGGTCCGCTAATGATTGGCAGTTGTTTTTTATGGTGTTGAGTTGCCAGCCCAACATCCAACCTTCAACAAAGGCACGCCCATCCAACGCATGTCTTTCGAACGCCCACTCGACCGCGGGGAGGACATGCAGACTCCACACAGAAGGCACTCCCAACCCAAGTCGAGAATCGAACGGGAGAACCTCTTGCTAACTAACTACTGCAGTTAATCATTCTTAAAAATGACAGTATGACACAGTTTCCTTGATCTGTTCCCATCTTCCTCTGAATTTCATTCAGCTGCAAAGGTAAAGCAATAGTTATTTGCAGGATTACCACTGAAATCAATTTAAAAAACATTAGTATAACACCGTTTATACTACCGTGAAGTATGTGTAATAATTTCTACTATGGTGAGTTAAGTAATAAATATCTTATGGACACCTGTCACTCTTACCAAAAGATTCCAAAAGTCTCTTGTTTCTTCTCTTTTCTTGTTGAGAATTATATTGGATTTCTTCCTCAGCTACACGTAAAAGAGAGAAGCGTAATCTTCTTTACCTATCGTTGACTGTATTCCAAATATACATGTCTTATATTCCCTGTAATCATTTTCTTTTTGTCTTATCCTGTCACTGTTGAATATATACATGTGTGTATTATTAAAATTCAGTAGTGAAATGTTCTACTGGATTGGGTAGGGTACCAAAGAAGAATGAATGCAGGTCTGTCTTTTTTTTTTTTTAAAGAAAAGCATGTAACACTATGTGTAAAACCTGAACTGCAAATGTTGAAATGTGACAATTCAATAAAGTGTGAATTTCCTTTTCTACAGAACTTTGTCTAATGTATAATAATGAAGTAAAACAGCTTCTCTAAAAGGATATGTGTTGTTCATTATCAAAGCAAAGTAACCCCCACTCCCCTCCCCCAACCGTCAGTTTAATTAGGGTGTGGTGAGGGTCATTTTAGCCATGTTGTACATGCAGCAAGAAATACTTATGAAAAAACAATTAATTTCAGCAATTTTTCCACTTATATTTAGTTACCTTTTACAGAACCTGACTTCTTGTAATAATTAGAAATGGTCTTACAACTTCATCAGTGCAATGCTACACAATTGTGTTTGTGTATTTTAGGGAAATGTCAAGGGTTAGGATAGGAGAGATATAGTGCTGTTTGTGTGTGTTAGTTAATATTTGTTTGCCTGAGTTTGTCTTGTGTAGTGGCAATATTATGGGAAGTTTTTATGACGGTAAGGTATAGGTTTGAGGGATGGGGTAATGTTAGTGCCCTCTTTAGCAATGGGTGCTAACCCTCATCCTAATGCTGCCCCTTTCCCAACCCTAACCCTACATGTTAACATCATTAAAACCTTCCATGACACTGTCGCTATTAAGACAAATTTGAGGCTGGTGTTATGGTGTGGGTTTTAGGTTTAATATCAGGAGAGGAAATAGTTTTCCTCTCACAATATTATTGTTTTTTTTTTTTGTTTTGTTTTTTTTTTTGCTACTGTGCATGATCAAACTTATTTTGTCAGTGTTTGACATTAGGGCAGGCCAATCATACACAATAGACCCATATATCCATATATATATATATATATATATATATATATATATATATATATAAATACTGCGGTGGTGGTGCTGCGGTAGCATTGTCGCCTCACAGTAAGACGTTGTCCTGTTCTATTCTCAGCTAGAACGTCTTCTGTGTGGAGACATGCGTGAATGGGTGTACCTTCATTGAAGGTTGTGCGTCAGAGCTGGCAACTGGGCACGTAAAAATCTACTGGCAATCATTAGCGGACCGGAGTTCCGCTGTGGTGACCCCTAACCGGGAAAAGCCGAAAGACACAACATATATATATCTATCTATATATATATATATATATATATATATATATATATATATATATATATATATATATATATACATAGATAGATAGATATAAATAAATAAATAAATATATATATATATATATATATATACATATTCAGTGGTACATGAATTAAAAATTTTACTTACTGTAGAATGCTGGTCTTCTCACCTGAACCTGATCAACCCACTTTGCCAGCTCGTCAGCACTACGCTTTTGCAAGTCATCATACCTGTGACAGTACTGCTGACTGGAGTTGCTTAACAGGTGTTGTTGCAATAAATAGTTATTGGTGGTTCACCTCCTTTGTGCTGGCCGTTTGTGTTTTTTACCCAACTCCTGCCAGATATCGACTTTTTTTCCAAGTACTGGTATGTGTGCATGCCTGGATCTTCTCCAGGTATGAGTCATGCAGAAGTTAGAGCATGATTAAGATCTCTTTCTCAGACCAGCCAAGACCATGGCCTCATGCCTTTGCAGGTACTGCATTATTTGAAGAGCCAGAACCAAAATGAGGAAAGTATGGTGAGGGCTGTATCAAGCAGGGTTAGAACCACTTCCTGTTGGGTGTGACATCACCTTGACCAAACCCTTTTTAATAGCATAATCATTAGACCAGAAATTGATAACATTGACAGGTTTGGTGTATCCAAAAATGCTTTATCACACCCTGTTCTTTTCTTAAAGGGAAACACTGACCAGACCATACAATTACTAATGGATTATTTCTAACTTTATCTAAATCATTTAGGTGTTGCCAGTAAAACTTCTTCATAACATTTACATTTTTTTCATGTCTAACTTTAGCAGCATTTGGTTTCCTGCATTAAAGAGGGACCTATCACTTTTTTATCTTATTTTATTTATTTATTTATTGTTATTAATAGTCAGTGGAGAAAGAAATGCCAATACTAATGTGTACATTTGTATATGTATTACTTGCTAAGGTGTGACATACAGACCTGGATGGCCAGGGATTAAACCTCACATTCATTACAACCTGACATTCAGATGATTCCATTTTGAATTTTACCAACATATTTCTATATTAGCTAGTTTTGGCCAAGCAGCATGTGTCCTTGAAAAACTTGCCATTTTTGTGGAGTGCTGCGGAGGTTACAAATATCTGCAGCACATCCGTGTCTTCTCAGGCTTGTTCATGTAGCGTGTCACACGTATTCACAGTCATCGAAAATCTGGAATATACCGATATACTCGTAATACATTTGCGTTATACTATGATTCATAGAAATGCATATAAATCATCTGAATTTGCATACTATATTTGTAAATTGGCCTGAATTTATACTGCAGGGTTGAGCTGCACCATACTGATTCATGAGTAGCTGAGATAAAAGGCAAATTATTTAGGATACTGCAGACATCCAAAAGTAAGAAAAAGTTTCTAAAATAAGTTATAACCCTTAACACAGCAATTAACAGTTCCTGTCATGGTATTTTAAAGGTTAGTCGCAATGCATTTTGAACTGTAGGTGCTTATGCATTGAATGAGTGTTTAATTATAGGGAACTACTTGCAAGTTGTTTGAAGTGTGCTTCTGTTCATTGAAAAGGTAATAACTGAACAATGCATAATTGTTATTATCTATTCAATTTAGACCTTGCTATTGAACTTGACAATGTTTACTGTGCATAAGACAGAAATATAGACGTGCAGTGAAAATGTTTTACTAATGTCAGTGATGAAAGAGTACCTGTCAGTGGCAGACAGGACTGCATTTTTGCATTGAATAATCTGAACTTGTGTTCTTTGAAATCGCATTTGTGTTAGATAATTTCTGTAGTTGTGTTGATAACAAGAATAGCAGGCCAGTGGTTTACACTTTAACTACTGATGTCATACAGACAGTACTGTGGCAAGTGTCTCACAGTAGCCTTTTTATTTATTTATTAATTTTTTTTATTTGTTTTTTCCTGTATAGTACAGATGGAATAAGGGTTTGAGTTATAGATGTGGTAACTTTAGCAATAAGGAAAATGGTGTACTCATGGCAGCACTTAGGACATATGGCAAACTGCTGTTTGGTAAAGGGGGCCCGGACTAGCCAAGAGGAGCAAAGCATGGAGCCAAGTAGCTGTTGAAATCAGTGCAATCAGTGCAGCTGGAGGCAGAAACAGATCTCTGGCACAGTTCAGGAAAAGGGCAAATGATATGGTAGGACATGCTAGAAACAAGGCCAGGCAGAATGCAATTTCCAGGACCATTATGGAAAGGGGGCTCCAAGTCTTATTAACACCAGATCATGAATTCCTTCTGTCCATCTGTGGGGATTACTATAATAGAGAAGATGGTATATCTTGAGTAATTACAGATGGTGTGAACACTGTTCATCTAACCAAAGTGTTTTTATTCATCCAGTACTGAGGGCTGGTTTAAAAGTGCACCTTTTAAATTTCTAACATTGAATGATAACAAAAAGTCCTGTAATTAAACATGTCACAATTCATTATTATTAGGTCACCCTTGTACATCAGCAGCTAATGAAAATGAAGGCAGACCTCATGGTAAGTGTCTCCCCCCTTGTAAGCCTGCTATACTGTATGCGGTTGCAGTATTATCAATGTGTTGCAATTATTTATTTTACAGAATCAGCATCAGAAACAAACAGTTCAACTGTACCAATAAATATGGATGAAGTCAGCAGTAGAATGGGTGTTCCTGATGATAACGATTATGATGATGATGATGATGATGATGATGATGATAGTGTAGTTGGAATTACATGGAACTGTAAGGGAAGTGGCAGGCAGTCTCCCAGTGTAATGACAGGCTCTCTCACCTCACAACATGTTAGTAACTTTACAGAAAGTGACACTGCATCACAAAGTAAAACACAAGCTGGCATTTCTCTCACACCTGCATACCAGGAGCAAACATGCACTTCTACACCAATGTCTCCACAGGCAGAAGAACAGAGTCAGGATGAAGGCTGGCAGCATGAGGTCACCTTGCCCACAGTGACAACATTACAAAGAGGTGCCAGGTGCAGAAATTATTTTGAATTACCTCAGAAAATGTGTAAAGCATTGGCAGCACAACAAGAAATGTGCCATGACATAATTAGGGTTCAATTCAGTCCAACAGAGAGTCAGCTAGAAATGGTTAGAGTTCTACAGGGTATGCATGAGGATTTTAAATAATATGAAAGGTAAAAAGTAAAAAATGCACCAAGATAACACACAGCAAAACGTTTAATCACAGCAAAGTACAAAGTGGTAAGCGCTTTCACAACCGAAGTTGCTTCATCAGACACCACAGTAAAAAATGCACAGGTTTAAATAGAGATTCTAAAATGTCAATTAATCAATAAAAATCACACAATGATTAAGTAGCAGTGAAAAACAATTAAGCCTCATGCTCAAACTAAAAAAAGCATTGCTTAAAAACATTGCTTAAAAACATTGTACAAGAAGGAATCAAATACTATACACGAGAAAGCACTTAAAAAACTTATAAAATCATTATAAAACATGGAAAAATACTAGGCAGGAAAAAGTTAAATAGCATACTTGGAAACTAATAGTTAAATACATTAGACTAATTTTGAAAGAACTTAGCTAATCTTAATGCTTGAGATGTCTAGCCTTTAAAAAAGGGACCAAGGAAGTAGTAGCATTCAAACCAGGATACTTTTCAGCATTAAGTTTCAAAATCCACTTCTGTTCATGTCCCTCTGTGATATTCTCAATGTCACCACCTCTGGGGTTTCTATGGATATGTTGTAGAACAAAGAACTTAAAGGAATGAGAACGACCATTGGACATAACATGATTGGCTAGAGCATTTGATGGTTTATTATTACTAATATCTCTTAGGTGGTCTAGAATACGATCTTTAAGCATTCTATTTGTTTTTCCTACATAAAAAGCAGGACATTGTACACAAAAACAATAATAGACCACATCTGTAGATCTGCAATCAGTGTATTGATTAGTGTACCAAGAAAATTTCCTAGTAGGATGTACATATTTATTTTTGCTATATATAAATTGACAAGCACTGCAATTCCTGCATGGAAAAGTACCATGCCGATTGGATCTAATAATAGTTCTAGATAATTCACCATGACATAGATGTTGTTTAAGGGATGTATTATTTCTAAAACTAAAAATAGGAGAATGTCCAAACTTGTCCACCAGTCCAGGCACTTCTTGTAGCAAATACCAATGCTTTTTGACTACATCTAAGTATTGATTGATGTTACTGGAAAACTGAAACACCACTCTAAAATCATTACTAGTTCTGTTAGTATATCTTGTATTGTCAATAGCATCACCAGCATTAAAATAAGGTTTACATCTAGTGCTTCTCAGCTTCCAGGCATTAGAGACAGTCTGTTCAATGTCTGCAAGCGAGTATCCCCTATGTAAAAATTCTGTTTTTAAATTAGATAGGGCAACTACTGCATCTTCATCTCTGCTATGCAGTCGCAGTGTTCTAAAAACCTGACCCTTGAGCACATTCCTAGGAATGTGTCTAGGGTGCATACTAGATTTGTACAAAAGAGTATTTTTTCTAGTGGGTTTAAAATAAATATTACTGCAAAGACTATTTAAAACAGATTTACTAATCTGCACATCAAGGAAACTGATGTCAGTGTTGGAACTATGGTAAGTGAACCTTAAAAAATCAGTAGTTGAATGCAAATATTCCACAAACTGTGCCAAATCAATACCAGAGCCAGAGTTCGGGTGATGCAGCCAGACAAAGGGGGTGGGTTAGTAGTGATGGAGTTGGCAGATTACAATAAGAGAATGGAGACAATCTTGTCTTCGGAAAGTTATGCGACTATTTCCTTGAATGAACTGAATGGGCATTTGGCAAGGATCCGTATGTATTTTGAAGATATGTTCATGAATGGGTCTATAGACAAGAGTATTTTTAATTATATAGCAATGACATCCCCTAGGATACCTGTGGTTTTTGGTAACCCCAAGATTCACAAGGATGTCCATCACCCTCCAATGAGACAGCTGGTAAGTGCAAAGGGGAACATAACTTATGCAGCAGCTAAAGTAGTCGATACTTTATTAAAAAAATATGTTAAACTTGAACAGCATATATCTAGGGATTCCTGGTCTTTTTTGACAAAGGTGAATTCTTTAACCCTTAAACCAGGTGATGTTTTCCTCACCATAGATGTGGTTGATTTGTATTCTTCAATACCCCAAGATATTGCGGTAGATTGGGTAGAGGAAAGGTTATTAGCAAGGGGTGCCCCCAAAGAGGAGAAATAAATTGGTGGCTTTTTACAGAGACTTTCATTTGACTTTGACTATTTGGATTATTATCTGGCTGACAGACTTGCTGCATTGTATTTTGGTTCATTTCTAGGATTCCCTTTGGGAGCTTCCAGGCCATCTGTTTCTTTTTGTGTGGTTCAGAAGTTTGTTTGAGTTTCCATTTTCCTTGAGTTTGAGATGGAAACACCGGCTGGCGCTTCTTTGGGTATCCAAAATACGGCGGAGGCTGGAAATTTGATGGCACTTATAAGTCTTTTGACTGATAAAGTAGAGAATCTTTTGCAACGCGTGGATTTTGTGCTGGGAGCATCGCAATCATTAACTGATACCCACCACAAGCCTGGATTACATGAACCTATTAATTCCCAACCACTTTTTGGCTCGGGCTTAGCCTCTGACAGTATTCCACCAGGCCAAGCCAGTAGGTCTTTTTCGTCATCTATTATGAATTTGTCAGATGGGAAAGTGAATGTGAATGCAGACGTATTATGTGATGGTGATGCGCAGTCGAGTTACACGTTTTCTCAGTGGTTGGATCGTCCTTTTTCATTTTCAAACTGTGACTTGGGGTCAGTTGAAATTATTACACCTTCGGTGCCTTTGGGGGAGAGATTATCAGTGTTCGACCAGAAATTATTTAAATTAAGGAAGCTTCAACTTGAGGTTGCATATTTCAAACAGTGTGAACATGCTAAGGTGGTACCAAAGGGGCTGAGGTCCTGGCAGTACCCGACAGGACTGGTAGAGGGATCACAGTTCCATAAAGACTTGATTGAACTGTTTGATAAACATGGGTTCGAATTACTGAATTTGATTTGCTCCCATTATAAAGCCATCATAGACATTTTAATAAAGGATTTGAATTTATTAAATACATCAATCACGAAGGATTTAGAATTTCCCAATTTTAAGTTTGATTACGAGCGGACATTTAAAAGTATAGATCAGCATATGACCAAGATCAATATGTTGAAAACACAGAAATTGCATAGAGATATGAAGGCATATAAAGAAGGGGTAGCGTACCCCAGACCACCTAAATCTCAAGGAAATTCGTTGATCCCAGACACGTATACAGCTGTGACCCGACCTTCGATATGTGATTGGGAAGGGGGGCCAAATATTAATAAGAAACCGAAGATGACATCCCAAGCGGTTATGACCGAATCTTGGATAGAAAAAATTAATTCGGAAGACCAGCCCATCATGATTAATACTGAGGAAGATGATGCAATTTTTCAAGGGGCTGCCTCGACCCAAGGGGCATCACCAGAGAAGAAACAACTGAAAAACAAAACCCGCATGAAGAAGAACTAGACATTTCCATGGCCGAAAATGAACAGCCACAAATCCTATTGAATTCCAAGAAGGATTTTAAAATATACAATTTTTCTTCTTTTCATTTTTCGATGGAGTTAGTGGATCTGTTAGCCAAAGGCATGTCCTTTGTTCCCAGTAAAAGGGCAGATCTGGCAGAGTTATTACTGGATTTAAAGTTGTTTATTAGGAAATGTAATTTAAATTTGATGTTGGGGAATATAGGAGTCACTGCAACCCCTTTTCAAATACCCAGCACATTTAACCCCCCTATACATCCATCTTTGTTACTCTTTGAGAGAATGTGCGAATTGGAAATCTGTCACTCCATTGAGATGAGGGCAACCACCAATTATAATATCACGAAGGAAGAGTGGGAGTCATTGAATCTCCTAAGAGGCTCTTCAGTTTGGATGATGCAGCCAGGCAAAGGGGGGGGGGTTTAGTAGTGATGGAGTTGGCAGATTACAATGAGAGAATGGAGACAATCTTGTCTTCGGAAAGTTATGCGACTATTTCCTTGAATGAATTGAATGGGCATTTGGCAAGGATCCGTATGTATTTTGAAGATATGTTCATGAATGGGTCTATAGACAAGAGTATTTTTAATTATATAGCAATGGCATCCCCTAGGATACCTGTGGTTTTTGGTAACCCCAAGATTCACAAGGATGTCCATCACCCTCCAATGAAACAGCTGGTAAGTGCAAAGGGGAGCATAACTTATGCAGCAGCTAAAGTAGTCGATACTTTATTAAAAAAATATGTTAAACTTGAACAGCATATATCTAGGGATTCCTGGTCTTTTTTGACAAAGGTGAATTCTTTAACCCTTAAACCAGGTGATGTTTTCCTCACCATAGATGTGGTTGATTTGTATTCTTCAATACCCCAAGATATTGCGGTAGATTGGGTAGAGGAAAGGTTATTAGCAAGGGGTACCCCCAAAGAGGAGAAATAAATTGGTGGCTTTTTACAGAGACTTTCATTTGACTTTGACTATTTGGATTATTACTGGCTGACAGACTTGCTGCATTGTATTTTGGTTCATTTCTAGGATTCCCTTTGGGAGCTTCCAGGCCATCTGTTTCTTTTTGTGTAGTTCAGAAGTTTGTTTGAGTTTCCATTTTCCTAGTATATCTTGTATTGTCAACAGCATCACCAGCATTAAAATAAGGTTTACATCTAGTGCTTCTCAGCTTCCAGGCATTAGAGACAGTCTGTTCAATGTCTGCAAGCGAGTATCCCCTATGTAAAAATTCTGTTTTTAAATTAGATAGGGCAACTACTGCATCTTCATCTCTGCTATGCAGTCGCAGTGTTCTAAAAACCTGACCCTTGAGCACATTCCTAGGAATGTGTCTAGGGTGCATACTAGATTTGTACAAAAGAGTATTTTTTCTAGTGGGTTTAAAATAAATATTACTGCAAAGACTATTTAAAACAGATTTACTAATCTGCACATCAAGGAAACTGATGTCAGTGTTGGAACTATGGTAAGTGAAGCTTAAAAAATCAGTAGTTGAATGCAAATATTCCACAAACTGTGCCAAATCAAAACCAGAGCCTCTCCACAGCATAAACACATCATCCACAAAGCGGACGTACCAAAGTATTTGTCCAAAGAATGGATTATTGTTTGACAACACATTTTGCTCTTCCCAGCTGACCAAAGCCAAGTTGGCGTAGCTATTTACACATGCAGTGCCCATGGCCACGCCAACTTTCTGCAAAAAGACTTGCTCCTGGAACATAACAATGTTGTTCTTTAGGATAATCTCTAAGAGACTACAAATCAACTGTATCTTAGTGTTGGTGAAACACTTATTCACATAAAGAAAATCCCTAACGCTGTCAACGCCACAGGTGTTAGGTATACTAGTGAATAAGGATTCAATGTCTAATGTAACAAGGACAAAATTCTCATTAACATCAACACTTTCCATTCTATCATAAAGCCTTTGTAAAAACATCTTTGTATCCTTCAATATTGTATGGCAGTTTGCCAACAAACCATGTAAATATCCCTCTACATAAATAGAGAGAGGTTCAGTACACCACCCAGTGCCTGAAACAATAGGACACATGGGTGGAGATAACAAATTTTTGTGTATTTTTGGTAGGCCATATACCCTGGGAACAAGAGGTTTATACACATTAAAATACTTAAAAGGTGAATCATCTATTAAATTCGTGATTAGTAAATCAAAAATTAAAAAAGAAACTTTATCTATAATAGCGTTAACAGTAGGCTTGGAAATGCATTGATATGTATGCGTATCAAGTAAAAGTTTTTCCATTTGTGTGACATATAAATCCTTGTCCATTAACACTATACCACCTCCTTTATCTGCCTGCTTAATAACTATTGAATGTCTATTTTGTAATTCTTGCAGGGCTCTGTGTTCATCTACTGTCAAGTTATAAAATGACATACTAGTATCAGTTAAGTTGTTTAATTCTCTAAAAGCAATTTCACATACATCTATGAATCATTGAATACCTGTTGGTAAAGCTGGAACAAAGGTACTAGGTTTTCTGTATATATTATGTCCTTTATTACCTACAGTAGTATCTGTAGGAAACAAACACTTCAGGGAAAGACTTCTGCCAAGTAGTCTTAAGTCCTTCAACATTTCTGCTGGGTTGGCCCTCCTTGCAGGAATAAAGGATAAACCTTTATTAAGAACACTAAGCTGTTCATTATTTAACACAAAAGAAGAAATATTTATAACTAAGTCTGAGACTACATGCGTCTCTTTTTGGACTGATGAGCTATCACATCCATGTGCTGGCTCTTGAATGTCTTGCCGTTGTGTGTAAAGCTCTTCGACCGAGCTCTGTACGGCAGGACTGTTCTCAAAGAGTAGTCCCCCTTCTTTGTCTTGTCTAAAAAAAACGAGAAACTTGTGAAAACAGAACAAACTGTCATAAAACCAAGTGGCTGTGCACCCAAATAAAACGCTGCTCGAACCAGGAGAATTAAACCGTTTGTTCACCACACAAAGACAAACGTAGCAAAACCATTCACATAAATCCAGATAAAAATACGGTTGAGCGCTTTCATCTGCTTAAACAACAGATTTCATCAGAACCAAGAAAAAACAAAAGAATGTACTCTTATATTGCATTGTTGGCGCCAAAAATACATTGATTAGCTTCAATTACAGTGCTAATTCAACCACATTCTGAGTATTAATTAAGTACAGTAAAAATACAGTAAACATACTGTAGCAACACCTGTTCATAAATTCATGTAAAATATATTCAACATACACAATACATAATTCTTCAAAAAATTGTCTCATATAATATCTCAAGTGTTAAAGTGCAAATAACAACTAGCTAAAAAATTTTTGATAAATAATTTAATTTAATTTAATAAATATTAGATAAATATATATAAATATAAATATAAATATGTATAATGGATGAATGTGTGACAAAAGTTATTTAAAAACTATGTATTAATAATATAGAAATGAAATAAAGGAAATGAAATATGCATAAAATGTATGATATATAATACTACAAGGTTAGTGAATCAAATTGATATGAGAAATGGGTAAGGATATATAGTATGATGTCTAGAAGAATATGTTGTAATTAAGAGTCCAAAATGAGAAAAGGTTTAATGCTAATGTGATCATTCAAGCCAGGTTTAGTAGTAGCATCACATAATAGTTGCCATTTACTTTCCAAAAGTGCCAAATAACATTTCCAGTTGCCACCTAATGCTGTGTGATCTATATAGTCTATGATACTAAATTGAAAGGAATGCTCAATGCCTTTATCTAAAATGTGTTTACTTAAAGCATTGTTAGGATCCTGCTTCCTTATTCTATATGTATATTCATAGATTCTGGTCCTAAATTTCCTTTCTGTCTTACCAATATAGTATGCATCACACACTACACAAGTGGCAACATATACTATTGTGGGTGTATTACAATTCCCCCCATACTATATAAACTGTTTTTGGTGATATTATTCAACTTAATGACCTTGGCTTCATTAATGGACTTGCATTGTTTACATGTACCGCACTTTTTGGTGTGTTTAGATCTATTAACCTCTCGATATTTGTCCTTCCTCCTTTCCAACATGCTTTTAATGTTCTGCGAAGTTTTAAATACAAACTTAGGTGCACACCCTACTATGTTGCTGACTTCTTCCGAGGTTTTAAAAAGATTCCAATGTTTCAGCAAAATCTCCTTAATAAAATTGACATAAGGACTATACATAAGTACACAAATGCAACTTTTTTGCTCACTTTTTTTCTCTCTAGAGATAAAAGGTCTTCCTAATAGGGGTGGGTATTTGTTACCCCATTCCTTCTTAACATAAACCTGTATTGGTGTAATCAATTCCTCAGGGTACCCCCTATTGGTGAACATATTGTGTATAGTACTCAGTTCTCCTTCCATTGTCTCCCTATTAGAGGACATCCGGGCAGCACTTATACATTGGCCTTTAAAAACATTTTTAAAAATGTATGGTGGATGGCAACTATCATAAAATAAATAATCATTCGAGAAAGTTTTTTTCCTATAGATCCTAGACTGAAATTCTTTATCAGTAGAATAAACATAAGTGTCCAAATAGGCAATACCTTGGGACTCCACATTGTATGTAAATTTTAAAAAGTCAGTTGTATTATTCAAATACTCAATAAAGTCTTGTATCAAATGGACTGGTCCTTTCCACAAAACAAATAAATCGTCCAGGTACCTGGTATAATATGTCATATATTTGTAATACTTACTGGGAAAAATAAACAGTGATTCCCATTCCAACATTACCAAATTAGCAAAGACTGGGGCACATGAGGCCCCCATTGCTACCCCTCTGCTCTGTCTAAACAATTCACCCTGAAATTGGAGATAGTTATGGTCCGGGACCAAACCCATCATGTCAACTATCAGGTTAATTTTCTCAAAACTTAAGCCAGAGAACCTCTTTAAACTATTGAAAAAGTAATCCAACCCCTTCTCCCTAGGAATACTAGAGAAAAGGTCAACTACATCAATTGTTAAAAAGTTCAATCCTTTTTGCCATATCATCGGTGTCAATTTACTCAAAAAATTCCAAGAATCTTTAGTAAGATGATCTACATTATTGTACACGTGCTTGGTCCACGTGTCAATAGTTACCCCCAAATTGTAAGTTTTAGACTTAGATCCTGAAATTATCGGTCTAAATGGGGGTTTCGCAAGGTTCTTGTGTATTTTTGGGATCCCTATGATAGAAGCCATCTTAGGGAATTCCACTCTAATAAATTCATATATCTCATTGGATATCCGATTATCAAGTAAATATTCCTCAATGGCAAGATCTATATGTTTATACCCTATGTTAACCTGATTAAGGGACACTTCTTCATAGTTGCCGGATTGATGTAAAATATTCAAAATTTCTTGATTGTAATTGGTGGTGTTGAATAACACTATCCCACCCCCTTTATCCGGCTTCATGACCCTAAGATCACTGTTGCCTATGACTTTGTTCAAACATTCCCTCTCTTTAAAAGTTAGGTTGTCCTGATAACTATTGGGAGAATATTTATTGTTTTTCTTAACACGATGGTGAAACCAATACATATCCTTGGCAACCAATTTTTCATATTGAGCTACTGTAGGGTGGTAACTTGGAAAATATGAACTTTTTTTCTTCAGTTTGTCTAACTGGTCAAATGAGGGTTTACGGCAACTATCGGATGGACATTGTTATATGAAAATGGGGATTGATCCCACTAGTCAATTTAAGAAAGAGATTGATTTATTTTTACAATCTGCATTGGAGGAAGGTATCATCACACTAAAAACTGTTCAACATTTACAAGTCAAAGATCCAGACAGACAAATCCTATATTTACTTCCGAAAATACACAAATCCATTACACACCCACCAGGAAGGCCAATTGTTTCTGGCCATGGTTCCCTTACTGAACCACTTTCTGCATTTTTAACCCAATTTCTCAAACCTTTATTGCCATTTGTTAGAGCAAGAATCCAAGATACAACACAATTCTTGAAAATCATTGAGGATAGTCAGCTTGAGCCCCATTGGTTGATGTGTACATTGGATGTAAAATCTCTTTATACCAGTATACCACATTGGGCCGGGCTTCAAGCTTTGGAATATTGGCTTGCTAAAGCAGAACTTTATCCTCCAGGTTTCAATACTCTGCTCATTTGCTTAACGGAACATGTCCTGACCAAAAATGTGTTCTATTTCCAAGGGGATTGTTATTGGCAACTGCAAGGTACGGCCATGGGGGCCTCTTTTGCCCCGATTTACGCAGATCTTTTTATGGCCTACCTGGAAGAATGCCTTATTTACAATCCCCTACATAACATATATCTTGTAGAAATGGATATATGGAGGAGATACTTAGATGATTGATGGATGGTGTGGCGTGTGGATGCAGATTATCTTCAAGAATTTTTGGAATATCTCAATAATAACATCTGGGGTATTGAATTTTCTGTTACATTCCATAGGGATATGATAGCTTTTTTGGATGTCACTGTATATCGTAACACTGACCACACACTTAACACCAAAATCCATCGGAAATATCCTCAGTTCAATACTTTGTTACATGCAAAGAGTATGCATCCACGTCACACCATCCACAACATCCCCAAATCTCAATATTTGAGAATTCGGAGAATCAATTCTTCTCATGAGGATTATACAGCTGCCAAAGCTGATTTAAAATCCAGATTCTTGGATAGGGGATATTGTATTTCTGATATTGAATCTGCCAGAATTTGGTCGGATAGGCAGGAAAGGAACACATTGTTGGAATATAGGGACAAAAATAAACATCTTAATAGTCAAAATATCAGACTTATTACTACTTTAGGCAAAAATCACCAAACAGTCAGGCAAGCTGTGAACAACAATTGGAATATTTTATTAGCTAATGATTTTTTGAGGGGTATCCTGGATAACCAGTGCTCATTTTCATTTAGACGAGGACAAACGTTGGGCACTTTGCTTTCCCATTATAAGCACAGAGAAAGTGGTGCAGCCAAATATAAACAACTTACCATCATGGGGGATGAGCTATTAGGAACATTTCGATGTGGACATTGTATATCTTGTGCCCAAGTCAATCAGTTAAAACAGTTTACAAGTTCTAATACAAGTAAAGTATATGACATCAGAGTTTTTGGCAATTGTTCAACCAGCTGGGTTATTTATCTGGCCACATGCCAATGTAAATCGTTTTATGTTGGCAAAACATCACGTTCATTACGAATCAGAATTGGGGAACATCGGAGTGATATTCGCAATCAAAAAACATCCAATGCACTCTATTTACACACTATTAAACATCCAAGTGCCAAGTTTATGTTCACCATTATTGATAAAATTACGGGTAACAGGAATAATCAAGCAGGTTGGCAAGGAATATTAAGCCACAAAGAAAGATACTGGATTACACACCTTGGTGCCCTATTTCCACCTGGTCTTAATGACCATTTATAAATCATGTAATGATGATAGCTTTTAAGCTATAATTTGAACATACAGTTCTAATATTGTATTCATATTGATACCTAATATACTATTATTAATATTTATTTTTGATTATGGACATAGGCAAACATTATATTTTTTATATAGGTTTGCCCTTGTCATTTTGTATTATGTATGATTATTAGGTCTAAACATATATTTACACTTATGTGTTTTGATACACACTCTTTTTATTCACTGTATGACTTTAACTCTGTATTGGGAGCCTAATAAGAATGTCTCTGTTTCTATTGGTCAACAGCAGTATTTATACTGACGTTGGTTTCAGTTTTAAAAAATTTTGTTTGTTCCTACTCACTGAAGAAGGCGGGTGCCGAAACTAGTATGAGTATTACCATTTGAAGTGGGACAATTTTGTCCGTTTTTTTCACCTCATAATAAACGGTGAAACTATCTTGCTGGCCTTTTTGTGTACATTCTGCATTTTAACCTGGGAGTGTTAAATAGAAATCATTCCTTTCACCAGCAGGTCACCACATCAGTAAGGATGGCCTCCAATGTAAATTCATAGATGGATATCCATTCAGTGCCTTTAATAAAATACCTTGTTTAACTTCAAAGGAAAAAAAGGTTCATGGCCAGAGGAACGTTTGGAAACTGTTCTTTTGCTCAACTTCATATTGTCTTTTGAGAGAGTACCTATGTCTTACATTCTAAGCCACAAAAGATCTCATCCTCTTTGAAACAGTTTGTCTAAAATATGCTACATGCAGACATGTTAACCTTAAAATCTTTACTGCAAGAGTAATAGATAGGACAAACCCATTACTGAATATATCAACCGTGCCTTTAAATCCCACATCACTAAAAAATGTCATTTGTTACTCACTTTAAAGGAGGAATTAGGTGTGTTTCAACATGGGACAACTCAGGTCAAGATGATTGAGAGACACTAGACCACAAGCTTGATATGAACTCACAAACTCATGAATCTTTGTTGCCAAGGAAGTATGAATAGCATTACATGGGCATTTCAAGACATAACGTAATAAAAAACACATTAATCTAAGTAATATCCCAGCTGCTGTTCAAAGAAAACAGAATAGGACGCATTAAGTCTGTGAAACTCCTCCTTTATAAATGTAGGGTTGCCTAAGAGATACCAGTTGATAACAAAAAAGCATACATCACAGTGTACTTTAGAGAATCCCACTCATTATTCCGTAGAAAATTTCCTCATAGTAGTCATGCACAGAAAGGTCTATCATCATGGATCTATAACAGATGCTGTGTTGTAGTACTACCTTGGTCACCATAATAAAGATTGACAGATAGCAACATATATTCAGTTTTATGGTCAATATTCTCTTGTAATTGTACTTTCTTTGTGCATTTCATGGAACCTGCTTAAGTGAATTGTGATTTGTAATATTATTCTTCAGTATGCTATGTTCAATTAGTATTCTGGCAATTTGTGTGTGCCAATAATCTGTCATGCTTCCAAAGCTGCAACCATTTCCAACTGTTGTCATTCTACATCCAAGTCTGGTTTCATTGCCAGTTTACTTTATTTTGAGTGGTGAGCACTATTAAGTGTTTGTAAAAGGTGGCAAGAACTTTTAATTTTGTGCGCGTGCGCATGTGTGTGTGTGTGTGTGTGTGTGTGTGTGTGTGTGTGTGTGTGTGTGTGTGTGTGTGTGTGTGCGTGTGTGTGTGTATACTTAAAGGTGTAAGTATTTTATGGTTCCTGTAATCATTTACATAATATTTTTCATATGTTCCTATACCCATATTTGTATTGTGGACAGTCTATCTATATCTAATGAAATGTTTTTTTTTGCCTTGCCATTATCCACGTGGCATGTTGGGGAACATAAGAAATAGATGCATGTTTGCACAATACCATAGATATACTAAAACAATATGAAGGCCTGCAATACCTCTCTATAACTTTACTAGTGTCAGTTGGCATGCTCAGCTAACATCGTTTTCTTTTCTCAGTTATATATATTCGTATACGCAACAATAGCTTATTGTGAAATCAATTTGCAGTGTTGTTGCCACATTATCTGTAGCTTGAGCTACAGTGAAAGAGAAGGAGAACATCTTTTGGACAGTAAAAACCTACAGTATCTATCTCCACTAAAAATAAAAACATACAATATAAAAGTGAAAAGAACACTGACAGACACCTAGACCACTTACTCCTTACTTTGAGGAGACTCTCTAATATCAGTGATACTGACTGAGGGCTGCTTCCACTGGTGACAATACTGAACAAGGAGACTCTCTAATATCAGTGATACTGACTGAGGGCTGCTTCCACTGGTGACAAAACTGAACAAGGAGACTCTCTAATATCAGTGATACTGACTGAGGGCTGCTTCCACTGATGACAATACTGAACAAGGAGACTCTCTAATTTCAGTGATACTGATTGAGGGCTGCTTCCACTGATGACAATACTGAACAAGGAGACTCTCTAATATCAGTGATACTGACTGAGGGCTGCTTCCACTGATGACAATACTGAACAAGGAGACTCTCTAATATCAGTGATACTGACTGAGGGCTGCTTCCACTGATGACAATACTGAACAAGGAGACTCTCTAATATCAGTAATACTGACTGAGGGCTGCATCCACTGATGACAATACTGAACAAGGAGACTCTCTAATATCAGTAATACTGACTGAGGGCTGCATCCACTGATGACAATACTGAACATAGCCTGTAAGCAGCACATGTACATTGTCTTACAATCCTACATATTTCAGCTAATCAAGTCCTGCTGCATACAATATGGCCTATGGGGCTCAGAGGTGTCATATAAAGAGCAATGGTGACTAAACTGATTTTGTATCTGTTGTATATATCATTCATAACTGCATATATGGTTTGACTGTTTTTAATTTCTCCAAGTCTTTTGGGTTTCTAATACCATGACATGAATGGACCCCATTCCTAAGTCAAAGTATGATTAAAGTTCATAAAATTAGCATTGATTCAATCTCTGATGTTAGCCAGAAGTGTTCTTCACAGCATCCCAAATGTGTCCAGTAATGACTCCTTCTGCAATGCAGTGTAAGCAGTCTTATATTTATTCAGCCTGATCAGGAAATATATTGCTGTGAGTTTCCATCTTTTTCCAAGGTGCACAGTCTCAGTGGCCATGTGTGTCTATTCTAGCCTATGAGCAAACAGACATTCTATACTCTAGCATTCATCTATCTTATTACCAGCCATCATGCAATGATTGGAACATGCTTTGCAAACTGAAAGCAGAGGTTTAGGTGATAAGAGATCAAACAACCCATGGTGTTTTTTATACAAGACCTGAGAAATAAGCAGTATATCAGTGGTAAAGATAATTTAGATCACAAACAACATATATTACACTATATACAAAAATGTCAAATACAATGCAAAAAGATGTTTACATTATACATAAGAAAAAGTTGTTTTAGGTACAGACTCAGAGTATGAAATATGATACCAATGGCAAACTGTAAATGGCTGAGTGTTAACCAATATCTCAGAAATGTTTACATGAAAACATGTCTACCATACAGGATGGAAGTGTGGCTTTAGAAACAAGAGGCTTAACCTAGGTTTGGTGTTCCACCAAATATAATGCTCACTCCTTGATAGCACTGAATGTTGCATTGATGCTTGATATTTACTTACTACAGATACTTTCTGAGTATATGTGAGATGGGAATGGGTTGCACGTTGATACAGTTTTATCCTGTAATAAATGCTTTCTCTTCACAGGACAATGAATGTGGTCCAAGTCAACACATGGAAATGGAAGATCTATGTTATTTTGAGGAATAGAAAATGAATAATTACCTGACCCTGAGTATTGGCATCATTGTCACAGTCCTTAAAGTAGAATGTACATAGTCTGGCTATCTGGTAAAATGGATAAGATAAAGCATGCCTTACAGTAGTAATAGCTCTGATGTTAAGTCATGTTGCCAAAGGTGAGTAACAGACAGGTTGGATGTCAAACAGCAGTCTTGATTACAAAATGATAACCAGTTTGACCAACAAAAATAAATGCTACAATTCCATGATAGGCTAATATATTTAGCAGCTGTCTAATAGTAATAAATGCTATGACACTGCACAGATTATATGCCTAATGATTGAAAAAGCTTCTTATTTATTCATGATGTAAATGAGATTAGAGTTAATGAATGTGTAGTCCCCTGGTTTGTATTATAAAAGATGTTTTTGCGAATTGTTTTATTCTGTTGAAGATCTGTTACCAAAGCAGTATGGGGTTGTTATGTGTCACACTGAGTAAAATGTGCTAGCATTTGTTTGCTAGGCATGTTACTATTAATAATTGGCAGGTGATTATTGTTGGAAACCTACTGAATCAATGTGTCATAAATTAATAAGTCTTATAGCAGCAAACATGAATTGTCTATTTCATATTGACTCAAGAGATTTGATGTAGCTAGGTATGGATTTCTGAGTCTGTGTTTTTTTAGGGTTGTGAAGAATGTTTTTTATAATGTGCAAAATATTCATTTTATTTAAAAATGTATTTATGGAGACCATTGTATTCTAAATATGCTCATCACTAGATGGTATACTGTCAGAGAAAAGAGGAAACTTATTTTTAACCAATTTTTTCTGAGATAGTGTAACACTGGGTTTAGTTTATTTAAAGATCAGGCATGTAGAGGCTTCATCCCTATGTTGGGAGTGCAGTAAAACACAACCCCACTGCAAAATTAGTTTATTATTAGTAGTGGTTTACAATATACTGCAACAGTAGTGATTTTTATCTGTTTCATTGTTTGTAGTGACCTTTTCAGCAATTTCAGTCTCCATATGTCATTCAGTTCTTTTATTTTCCTCCATTAATATTTAATATGTCTGCATATTTAAGATACAGCATGACTATTATTTGGAGACAGCAAATTATTTAAGATACCTATAATAAATGCTGTCCCTTCCCAGGCTAAAATATCTAATGCATGTCTCCTTGTCCCTGAATATGCACTATTACCATTTTGGCTTAGTGGCATAAGAAAATACATGTTGTTATGTTAATGACTATATTTGTAGGTATACACAAGCTCACAAAGTACTTATGAGAGGTAAACATATTGAAATAGAATTTAGTGTCACCATTTCATTGACACTCATTTCTTCAATATTCCAATATACTGAAAAGGACTACTGTCTTCACTAAATTTCAGCTGCTACTCTTAATAATGCATTTATTAAAAAAGGTACATGGGGGCTTTACCCCTCACAGCCCTTTTATTGTATATTATTATACCATGCCAAGAGTTGCACATCTAAGTTTACTATTCAGCTAAATTGCAGCTTAGCTGGGAAGTAATGTCTTCATAACTCCTGGCTCTGTGTGCTCAAGCTGCATAATTCCAGTCACACTGAAACGAACAGTATGAAAACCTAAACAATGAAAGTAATTTTTTTCTTTTATGAGCAACACCTCATTTGTACAAAAAGGTGAAAGTTTTCTAATTTGCATTCTTAATCTTACACTAACTTGGACTCTGAACCCATTTCCTTGTATGAACACTAAAATATATGTGCTTGTTAATGCTCAGTAAATACAAAATATGTAAACCAACAAGAAAAAGTGATGGCATGTATAATAGCAATAATATGTGTAAGGACTAGGTAGGTGTTGTGCTGGAAATCACTTCCTCCTGGCATGGGCGTTTGTTGTTGAGGGTAAAGCCTTTATATTTGTCACCATTTCAACTGATGAATTTACAAGTTAAGGAAATGAGAACTGGTAATGAGGTGATACTAATATCTTGAATATTCAGTGCTACTACATCAAATAAAAGTTGAAACAAAAGAAAAATTAAATGTATACCTGCATGGACACACAAACACATTTATCCTAAACTTAGACCCAAGATAAAGGGTGTGATAAAAACATTTAGCTGGTATTCTGTGTAGATATTTGTCTGTATCTACACTCTTGACATATCAGATGTTTATATCTGCACTGTCATCTCACATTAAATGTATCTAACATCCTTGGTGTGACAAATAGGGGATTAAAGAAGTGGTTGTGAGATGTGAAACCGTCTAGAGTGTTTTATACCTGATGGGCTTCACCTCTGCCCAAGAAAGTACAAGAGCTAAAAATGAAATCTTCCATCTAAGCAGTATTTTAGTGTTTTTTTTTGTAAACCTCTTAGACCTCTTAAAATTCATAACAAAAAAGGGTCAATATTATATCCTCGAACGCTTAAAAAAGCGAACGCTGATTGATCGAACTTATTTTCGCGAAACTGCAAAATATTGAAGCAGCAGAAACTCAAATATTTTCCTAGGGAAAGAATTTGGTTGTCCGTTTCTGTTGCTTCGGTATTTTCAGTGTTATGGTGGAAAGTTACCGGTCGGATTCAGGTGTGCGATTGTGTGGATGTGAGTGTTAGGGTGATTTAGGTGAGTTAGGGTTAGGACTCGGGTTAGGTGTGTGTGCGATTAAGTGGACATGAGGGTTAGGGCAGATTTAAGTGAGTTAGGGTTAGGGAGCGGGTGAGGTGAGTGTGTGATAGTGACGGACCTTAGGGTTAGGGTTTGGGTTAAGGTAAGTGGGTAGTTAGTGGTGTGTGCATAGTTTAGTGTAGGGTTAGGTATCAGATTTTAGGTGCATGTGTGTGGATTTCTGTTTGTTTGGTGTGCTTGTGTTGTGTGCATGTGTTTTGGATCAGCGATTTTTTTTTCCCTGGGAATTGTGTGATCCTGCTAACCCAATAATATTACATGTCTGTATTGTCTTTAAATGTGTAGGAATGTAAATTGGTTTACAACTTCCATTTGCCAAAGGATCTGAGGTCTATGTATTTTCATAAGTGGATGCTAAATACTGCTAGCTTTCAGCAGTGGGAGTTTTACCTGTGACAGAGTCAGATGACAAGAAATGTCATTCTGCAAGCTACCCTAGGATATTAATTTAAGAACTCTCTGAGAGAGAGGTAGTATTCTGTATGACCTGACAACATCAAGATGCACTCACCACATCTGCCTTGCTTGCTCTGCAGTAAGTTATTAGGGTACAGTAATTCTCTTAGATACAGTCAGGACTATAGCAGAGCTTAGCTTAGATGTTTTTATTTTTTTGAGGTGGTCTTGCAATGCTGTTTTAGATATTTCCTGTTATTTTAAACTCTGATGTAATTAAGTATTGTCTTGTTCTTTTATTATTTATTATTAAATATATTTAAACCTTTCAGTATGGCTGATTTGTGTAGAGACATATTTATATTCTGAAAGTGCATGAATATTTATTTGGTGACACTTTGTAGGCCACTCCTAATAGCTTTGCTGTTGGTCAAACTACCATTTGTATTGATAGTAAAATTACACAGTAAGATTGGACACCTTTTGTTAAGGGTATTAAAGTAGCTGAGAAACAGTTGGCTGCTGGCAGTGATAACTACCTTATAGTTTGGGTAGAAGGAGGCATAGCTAGTAAACCTGTGCCAGCCTTTCCCAGGTGTGTCTGTGTGTGTGTGTGTGTGTGTGTGTGTGTGTGTGTGTGTGTGTGTGTGTGTGTGTGTGTGTGTGTGTAAAACAAATCTCTAAGAGTGTGTGTGCCATCTACTTGGGCAGAGACACAAGGCACTCGTTGGACAGAGAGGGTGCTGGAGATCTTGACTTGCCACTCAGCTGAGAGCTCAACTCTATATCTCTGTCAGTGGGTAGTCTTACTGGGGATCTGGAGAAAGAGAAAGAAACCAGCCCCAGACTGACTGTGGTCACTGTGTGCTCTTAAGGGAAATTGCATTTGCTGCAGAGAGCTGCATCTAGAAATACTGTGTGTGTACCTGTCATTGTCCTAATGTATGTCCCCCAGTGGTGCTAGTGGTGAGGATTGAGGGTCCTTGATTACTGGGCCAGTGGTGGGGCATCACAGTAACAAAGACGTTTTTACTTGTAAGAGTGGATGGTTTTATTCACAGAGAGGATATTTTTGAGTGCCAATAAATGCCACATCAATTTGATATCCTTTTATCTCTAGGTAGTTGTCTTTGCATACTGGAGTATAGAGGTAAACAACATTTTGATCACATGCCCCCTGTCCACTAAAGCAGAGCATAGCTTCTTCCATGAGTGGACCCATATAAAAAGGTCACCCCAGGGCTTATCTCATAGGTCATAAGATTTATTTCTACTATCTTACTGGATGATGTGTCTAGTCTAATGGCTACACATTTAGCTGGTGTTCCAATAATAGTGATGAATTGTGACTGCTAACCATAACATTGCTGTTGCAAGATTTACTGAAAACATTTGATAGCTAGATACACCAGAAAAACTATACATCATCTCTGTACTTGAAGGCTTTCATCTTTCTCTTAAAAGATCCCATCTCCAAATGAAATGGTCAAGACTAGCCAATTTAACTAGGGGTTGCCAGCATCATTGGCATAAAGGGATAAACCTGTGACTAGGATCCAGATGACCCAAGTTTGACTACTGTCTTGGGCACTGAATGAGTTAGCTAGACAGGGAAATAGAAAGAAAGAGGAAGTGAGAGCAGAGCTTGCTTGCATCTCTCTTGCAGGAGGGTTAGGGACTACATGATTGGGGTACGTACACCAGGCAGAATGTCCACTAGAGATGAGCTCATGAGAAGAACTTTTTTGTGGGATGTCTTCACAGAATCAGAGACACACATGTCATGTACACACATTGCACATCATTCCTTGAGTACAATATGGGGTGTGTGCAATGGAAAAGGTAATGACTTAAGTAAAAATTCCTATTTCCAATGGTGAAAAAAGCCATCATCTTTGAAATAAATTTGAAATCAGACACTTTTTCCACCTAAATTACCTTTAGAAATGCCATTAAGACAAACTATCTGCTCCTAAGTGATACATTGGCAACTAGGTAACTAGTATTGTTACTTAATGTAAATATAAAGCCGTGTTTTGGTCAATATATGTATTATGGACCAGAGGGACCAATTAGGCTGACTTACTTAATAGAAGGGTCTTATATCCTATTGACCCTATAGTCAAGTATACATTTTTCATTGTTTTTGACTTTTTAGGAACCTACACTTTTGTGTAGTATTTTTATAGATGTATGTACTTTTTGAAGCAGGGTGGTTCCTTTCCCTTTATTGGTGCTTTTACAATGTACATAAAATACTTGCATGGCGTCTGCATTTTTGTATATATATACATATTTACATTTTTTGTATATATTACATTCTTTGTATATACTTGTTTTATATTTCTGTATATACATTTGCAAAGTGGTGGAGTCCTCATCCGCTTTGTATATAGGTTATTTTATTTTATTTCATTTTATTGATGTCTGTATATGGCATTTCAATATTTTTGTATTTTTAAATACAGCTGTCGTTTGCAGGAAACAGGAAGATGTCACTTCCTGGTTTAATTGTTTTAAATGGAGTGTTTGATTTTTAGAATTGTGAATCTCTGAAGAAGCCACGGTGTTCCGTGGCGAAAACGCTCTGTTGGTTTGTTCTAATAAAAGCGTTTAGGATTTTTATGTGACTAGGTGGCGTGATTTCTGCAAACAAGGTTCCTCTTTTTGTTGCGTACTTGGTTTGGTTTCGTATCTTCTTTTACTAAGATTCAAATCCCAACCAAACCCACTTAACTTAACTGAATATATGGAAACACAGACCACCATACTGTACCAGCATGTAGACAGCTGCACAGATGCAGCTCTATCCTGTGGAAACAAGTGCAGGGCAAACCTCAGAAAGAACCTCCCATGGTGGAACCATAATATCAACAAGCTTTAAAATAAAACAAAGAGAATTTTGACCAAAAGTTACAAGAGTAATTCCCAGACTGATAGAGCTCTTATTATTGAAATAAACAAGCAACTCAGGATCTTAATAAAATCCACCAAAGCCAAGTATAAGGATGTAATAGCCACCCAAGCCAAAGACAATCACAAGGCCCTTATAGTTATGTTCATAATTTCAGCAGCACAATGCAGCAATGTGCCAGCAATGTGCTGAGCTGATTGTAAAAGATGTTACCTACATTGAGGCTGAAGATGCAATGAACTTAATAGCCGATAAAATCAGCTCACACTTTACTCCTTCTCACCCTTTGTCTATCCCACAAAATATACATGAAATTCACTCAACTCCAGCTATCACACAAGATCAAGTCCTAAATGTAGTATCAAAAGCTAAAATACTGCATCAGTGGGTCCTATAAATATCACTGGATGCATCTTAAATATAATGAAGCATAATTTATAACTCCCCCAGCAACATAATTCAAACTTAGCCTCCATAGAGGTTTGGTACCAAGTGTATTGAGAGCGGCTACAGTCATTCCCCTGCATAAGGGAGAACCTTTCAGAGATCCAGGCAAATACATCCCTGTAAGTCTGACCAGCCTCATATGTAAACCCATGGAAAGTTGCATCATGAAAGTAATTATTAAGGATATATTGAACCTCCAAACACTGGATCCATCTCATTTTGATTTGGTCAAGGGCACGTCATGCTTATTCAACCTGGTAGACTTTTTTGAAAAGGTCACCAAAGCAACGGATGAAGTTAAAATGGTAAACACCATACACTTTGACCTGGTCAAGATTTTTGACAGACCCCTCCATTGAGGTATAGTAGAAAAGCTAAATAAACTGGGAATAAAGACCTATAGCATTTGCTGGATTGTCAACTTGCTCATAGATAGTTGGCAGTAGATAAAATAGGGGAAGCTACCTCCATAAAGAGACCTGACACCAGATGGGTCCCACAGGGCTTGATGCTGGGACTTCTCTGAAGTAAAAAACAATGCCAAAGGACTCTGACTAAGCTTGCATATTACTGCAAACTGGGAGCAGTCACTAAATCCCCAAATGACTTAGCCATCCTGCAGGAAGGTTTGTCCCAAACAAGTAACTGGTGCCAGAATCACATCGACTGAAACTAAATGCCAAAAATGTATTATTATATCCTTTAGAAAGCTGTTTCTCATGGGGAACTACCACATTGGCAAGCATCCCTTACGGTTATCTCATGTGATCAGGATTTGGGAACTTATGCAGACAGTGACCTAACTTTCAAACAGCATATGTCCAGTGTTGTAAGAAAGTCCTTCTATATTGCACAGCTTATAAACAAAGGGATTTCTTCTAGACCTGGAAATGTCATTGTCCCCTTTATGCAGCACTCATCAGGTCAGTTATTGAGTATAATGACTCCTTGACATGTATATGGCCATACACATGAAAGAATTGGAATGCCTATGGAGATCAAAGCCCTGTCACTATACTCAGTATCCTACAAAATACTAAGAGGTGACCAGTGTCTGGCATACAAAGCATACTCTGACCCAATACTGATGGACCTACTGCACATCAGCAAATAAAATGACATCAGAAATACTCAGTCTATGGTTCTAAATCTTTATTGCAACATTAATAAAACAGTTTAGAAGAACAGGTAAAGCTCACATATACCATTTCTTTGGGACAGACTTCCCAGCCACATAAAACAAAGCTCATCCCTGTCCAAATTCAAGTGCAGCTTGGATCTATAGATGATGTAATGATGTGAGGTATTGCCAGCTGTGCCAGGAGACGTAGAGCAGTGGATGTGTAACATATGTCAGTATAACTAACTGGAGTTTTGTAAAAAAAAATATGCCATTTGTATATCAAACTGAATTGTACAGATGCTTGTGTTAAAATGTATTTGTAAAGCTGCTTGTGTTAAAAATGTACTAGCATTGTGTCCTGCTGGACAAGAAAAAGAAATATACTCATATGTTAGACTATTATAACTATTAAAATTAATACTGTAACAGAGGATACTGGAAGAGAAGAGGTTAAGCTCAGCTACAGCTAACATTGAAAAATAGTATGAAATTAAGTTGCTTAACTTAGGCCATAAAGATTGTATCTTACAGTTCTTATCACAGTCAGAGATGAAATGTCTGTGCCAAAGAATGCTATATTAGCTCCTGTAGGAAGAATAGAAGTATTTTATTGTTTTATGACTTCCAGAAACTGCAACAGATCTTAGCAAAGCTCTATTTGTGTGTATGGTAACACATATATGTGAGATTCTTGTTCAGTTTCCAATAATGTGGGTAGTATGGGAACCAGAAGTCAGATGACCAGGTGTGTGTGTGTGATGTCATTCTGTAATCCATCACAAAAATGATATTTAATACTAGATGAGACTGAAGTCTCAGGGTACTCTGTTTTTGGAACCTAACAAGGAAGGACCCCTCACCTACTTCATCTTGCCTTGCTGTAGTAAGTGACCAGGGAATATAATTCTTTAGATCAGTCAGGATTATAGTGAGATTAGTTTAGTACTGTTTTTTTCTGTATCTGTGTGAATCTATTCAGCGGTGTTGTTTAAATATTTCCTGTGATTGAAACTCTGGTGTTTATTGTAAATGGATATTTAGTATTTTCATGTTCTTTTATTATTTATTATTAAGTATATTTAAACTTTTCATTGTGGCTGGTCCTTTAGAGAATATTTTAATCTTTGAGAGTACTCATATCTATTTGGTGACTCTGTGGCCACTCCTGAAAGCCTTACTGCATTGGTCAAAACACTACCATTTGTACTAATATTCATTTCACTCAGTATTATTGGGTACCCTTGTAAAAGCCTTAGAGTAGCTGGCTTTGGAGTGTCTGATGGCAATAACTATCTTATAGTGTGGGCAGAAGGGGTTATAGCTAGTAAATATGTGCCAGTCTTTCCCAGGTGTGTGTGTGTGTGTGTGTGTGTGTGTGTGTGTGTGTGTGTGTGTGTGTGTGTGTGTGTGTGTGTGTGTGTGTGTGTGTGTGAAGCACTGGTTTCAGCAGGGTGCTGGAGGACTTGGCTTGGACACTTGGCTGAAGACTCAATTCTACAGTTGTACAAGTGGGGAGTCTCACTGGGGCCGTAGAGAGAGAGAGAGAGAGATCCAGACCTTAGACTGAGTGTGTTCCCTGTGTCCTTTTAAGGGAAATTGTGTTTGATGCAGATAGCTGCATCTGGAAATACTGTGCATATCTAGTTTTGTTCCAAGTTAACGTCCCTCTCCAGTGTCAGTGGTGAGGATTCAGGTTCCTTGATTACTGGCCCAGAGAGGGGACATCACAGATAGGTTATAGAAAATTTACCCCAAGACTAACTCCTAAAAACTGAGTCAGCTCCTGAATGCTTTATTCCTCACTAGGGGTAACATGCAATTTTTGACCATGGGATGGATAAGGTCAGTCAAACATGAAAAAGGATAAGTTAATTCAAGCACCAAGAGGGAAACTGACTAGGCTTAAAATGGCCCACAAGGGCAGCTAACCTAGTAATTGCCTATGAATCTATAAAAGAGAAGTGGACGGTGAAAAATCCTGCTGCATTCCCTCATACTGAGTAAAAGGAAACATTCTGAGTTAGTACACAAGTTGCAATGTTACTGTAGAGCATTTTAAAGGCTGGCACTGTTATTAAAGGAATCTGAAAGCTTTAAGTTTCTATCATAAATACTACCAACAAATGGATTCAAATGCCTTATCAGAATTTATTAAGGCCTTTGTCAACAGGTCTGGTAAGAAGACAGATACTTGAAATATATTTACTGGGAAATGCAGGTAGTCTCTGCTACCACTGCCTTTAAGAAAGTGGCTTAATGATATCCTCTAATGTTTGGAAGAATAATTTTATGGAAGTCTGCCCAAAAATATTCAATAACCAGTTTAGGGATGAGGGTGAGATGCCTATGTTAGCCAGTTTAGAGAGTAGGAGAGAGAGGGAGACTGTATCAAAGGCCTTGGGGATGTGTACAAAGAGAGACAAGATGATTTTGCCATTATCTCAGGCTTGGTTAACTATGTCAGAGAAGGATATGAGAGCTGTAGTAGTGCTATGGCCTGGTCAAAATCCATGCTGGATGGGAGAAAGGATTTGGTTGTGAAGCACATAGTGAAGAAGTTAGGTGTGCATGCACTTTTCCAGAATCTTAGAAATGGGTGAGAGAATAGCAATGAGTTGTAAGTTGGAGATGTCTATGTTAGTGCTTCCTTTATGGAGAGGCAGAATATATGCCTTTTTCCAAATAGTGGGTATATAGGACTCCAGAATACATCTGTTAATAAGCATGCTGATGGGATAGGCTATAGAACTGGCAGTGATTTGAAGGAACTTGGGAGGTAGGTTGTCTAGGGTGTTGGTGCAAGGTTTGAGTTTTTGAAGCAGATTTTTTATTGTGTTGGTGGGGATAGGTGAGAAAGAGAAGTTGGTGGAAGGGGAAGTTGAGGCATGTTGGGTGGATGGATTGGAAGGAAAGGTGGCAGTTAGATTAACTATGGTGTTGATGAAATAGGAACTGAAGAGTGAAGCTATTTCAGTGGGTGTTTTGTCAGGGTTTAGACAAGTATTGTTACTTGACCCTGGGTTTATTAAGGAATTGATGGAACTCCAGAACTTTTTAGGGTTTTGCTTATGTTGGTTTTGTAGGGTAAGGTAGTGATCTTTTTGTCTTTTATGATTAGATGCTTAACTTGATTGTGGAGTTGTTATATTTTGTCAGGTTATAGTTATTTTTATTTTTTTGCCAATGTTTCCATGCTTTGCCCCTAGTGGTCTTGAGCTGTTTAGTGGGTTTTGTGAGCCAGGTGGCATGAGTCGCTTTCACCTGCCTTAGAATAAGTGGAGCTATGTTGTTTAGGACCTTGAGAAATGTAGAGTTTAAGAACTCAACAGCCTCGTCTAGGGAAAGGAATTTCAATGGATTCCAATTGATGCATTGAAGAGTGTTGTTAAATGTGGTAGGGCAGAAATGGGACAGGTCTCTAGTTTGTTTGTAGTGATGTCTGCTAAGTGTTGTGGTGGTTTTTCAAAGTATGAAGGCAGGAAAGTGATCACTTAAGCTATTGGGGAGTGTTCCTTGGATGCAATTTTATTTGGGTCAGACACTAAAATCCAATCCAGGATAAAGACACTGTTATTATTTTTGTTTGGTCTAGTTATGTTGTTAATTAGTTGGGTGAAGGTATATAGGTTGATATTAGAGTTGAAATGTTGGTGGGAGATGTCTAGCCAATTAATATTGACATTGTCTAAGATGATAGTTTAATTTTTTATACTGTTTGAAGCCCATGCAAGTATTCAGTCTAATATAGGAATGTTACTGGCAGGAGGAATGCATATTACAATAATTCAGATGCATTTGCAATTGTTCAGTCTAAGGAAGGAGACTAATATTTCAGCTGAGGAGAAGGGTGGGATAGGCTTAGTGTATGAGGATGGAATTCTGTATCTTTAATATAGGGCTTTAGCCATGTCTCAATGGTGGCTATGATGTCAGGTTTATTATGAGCTATCCAGAAATGGAAATCAGGTATTTAGTTTCTGATACTTTGGAGGTTAATGGTTGTAAAGTTTAGTGATTTGTAGGAGTTGGAGGGGGTAGGGGTTGGGCTTGGACCTGGGTTGGAGTGTATGTCTCCCCATTAGGATAGTGTAGAACTTGTGGGTGGGATAGAGTTGAGTTTCTGTTTTCTTTTTGTTTTTCATAGATAATTTTGAGTAATGGCAGTACTGATGTTGATATAGTGATGAGGGAGTTTCGGAAGGACTTTTATTTTTGAACATAGTATTATGTCTCTGACATATAGGCTAGAGGAAACATTAGAGAAGCTGGTAAGTGATTGTGTTTGATGGGCTATAGTGGCTTTGGGATGGTAGTTGCAGTAGATATTTTGTAGTGAAGTTAGTTGTAGAAGGAGGTAGAAGGATAGGGACAGGGTGAGGAGTATAGTTATAGAGGTTAGTGACATAGTGCAGGAGTTGGAGTTGAGGTAGTTTGGAGGGGTGTTAAGTAGCTTAGAAGGATATTAAAGCTTGGGAAGATAGGGGGACTGGTAGCTTAGGATGAAGTTGTCAATTAGTACGTAGTTAGTGAGTATGAATTAATGGTGTGTTGTGGGTGTATGTTGGATTGATGTCTACATGTGTGATTGGAGGATGTGTGGAGATGGGTGGAGCTGTGGTTGGAATAAATGTAATGGAAAGGGGGTGGGTGGGAATGGGGGTAGGGTAGGGGAGCAGAGTGAGCCCAAGTGAAGCGAGGGCGAACAGAGTGGGCTGGTCCAGGCTACAACTAGCAGCAAAAAACAATCAACAAAAAGCAGGTAAGCTTATTTTGGAAGAGAGATTGAAAGTTCAGATAGGACATAACAGGTCCTTTGCAAGGAGAAAAACACTAGAAAGGAATAGCTGAGTGGGTGGAAAGTTAGCTAGAGGTGGGAGATGGAAAGTGGTATAGCTTGCAAGCAGGTCAGTAAATATAGGAGCATGAGCTATAGTGTAATGCAGAAGGGATACTTTAATACCTGTAGTAGAAAATGTGACCAGGAAGTCTAGGTGGGATATGGAGACAGGAGATGTTAAAGCAGGGGGTTAAGAGGGACAGGGGTAGGGCAAGGCAGAAGTGATGTACAAGGGACTGTGGGTTTACAACAATAATTGTAGCTTTAGTTAAAAAATACTGTTTGTACATACGTAGCTATTAAAACTCGGGTACTCAGATGTAGTGCCCGGGAGGGTGCTTGCAGTGGATCCCTTTGTTTTTGCCATTAAGTTAGTGTTTTCAACGTTAGACTGACTAAGGTCAGGGTTGGGTGTCCTAGCTGGAGAGAAAAAGATGCAAGATAAGGTTAGTCATATGGGAGAATGAAAGACAGAGATAGCGATAGGATAGCGAGAAAGATAGTACAAGTAGGAGGGGGGAGAATAGTAGAATGATGAAATAATAAGGTACAGGGAGAGAGGAATGACAGGATATGAGAGTGTGCAGTTAGAGGTGAGCAGTAAATATGTAAAGAAATACTATGGCATTCCACTTTAGCAACTTTAACGTACAGTTTCACTATGCAAAAAGCTTAAGTAACAAAGTGTAGACTACAGATAGCAAACAAACAATAAGCAGTTTTTAAAGGCAGTGGCAGTTTGTTACAGCTTTTAACACACAGTTTCACTATGCAAAAAGTGTATGCAATAAAGTGTAGATTTGCAGGTGGCAAACAAACATTACGTATAGGTTTTAAGGCAGTAAAAGTCTCTGTCAGCTGTTCTATACAAAGTTTTCAGCTTTAGTCATGTTAAAGCATTAGAAAATATAATAAGGATAATGTCCTTTATTAACATCTGAAATAGATTGGTTACCACAGTATCATGTGGTGTGCAACACCATAAATCCTACTCATGTAATTAAAGGTACGCTAATGGTACATTGTGAAGTTACAGGAAACTTAAAATAGTAGTAGGCAAGAAGGCAAGCAGTCCCGCATCTAAGTGTTGGCTACCTAGCCACTATGGTAAAAAATAGCCTAGGAGATGTCCCAAATGAGCAGTGGCTCAGTTGCTGAAATAGACTAGGCTCTGTTAGTGCATGAACTGAGAAACCCCTCTCAGAAGATTGAATAAGCAGATAACGGACAACAATGCTGTGTACAATGCATGAACATTTTCTTTTAATTTTGCATGGATGAATGTCTGGATTAATGTCCTTAGCTTAATCTAATGACAATTTTTTATTGCAAGCAGGATTTAAAAAATGAGAGACCACAATGTAATAAATAGTTTTCTTTAAGCAAATAAATGTTCATTGTTAGATGAGAAATCTGTAGCTCAGGGCAGCTCTATATTTTGATCTTATGCTTCCATGGAAACAAGCTGACTAATGGTAAAAGCAAAAAACTGGAAGGTCTGGACCTTGTTTACTGAGAGAAACATAAAATTAAAAGGTACAAGGACAATCAGTACAGTAAAAATAATGTCTGACATTCTTGGAAATGAATACATGATAACAGCTTTTTCTGGCAACTAAATACTTTAATGCATTTACTAGAAAAGTGTAAAATGTAGTTTTATTTAAAGAGAACTAGTGCACTTTTTCCTAAGGCTAAAAGATAATGTTTTCTGAAACATACAAGTCATCATTCACACGATAAGAACTGACAGCAATTACGCTAAGTAGAAGCACAGGCTGTAACATGTGTTTTAGCATGGATAACCTTAATTTTAATGTAGGTTTTGCCTGCAAGTGCAGCTGTCATTTTGGGGTAATAGTTCCTATCAAGAGGCTTAAACTTCATTGTTTTCAAATTTACACAGTTTTGTGTGCTTGTTTTAAGTTAATATGTTATAGGAGTGTTACAAGAGGATGTTTGTTTTTTGACAGTTTTCATTAAAACAAAAAGCCTTGTAAAATGCGGCATAGGTTCAAATGAAGATGACAAAAAAAAAAAAAAAACAACTGTATGAAAGATCAATCTGCCAAACATTAGTGGGTGCATGTAATACAAAAGCTGGAAATATACATTTTAAAAAACTGTCATGTATAGTAGATGGGAATAATAACTTTATCATAATGTGTGGGTTAAGATGATTCTGTTATGGCAACTAAGGATATGTGGGAAGACACTAAAAATATAATACAAAAACTGAGAAAATGCAAGCTTTTATTTATGGATATTGAGAGCAAGATACAAGTAGTGAAACTGTTTTTAGTCCCTTTAGATTTATATACAGGTCAGGCATATGTTTATCAACTAGAGGAAAAGGTGTGCACAGTTATTCTGCTGTTGCAGGTGTCTTGTAAGGTACATCCCAAATGGGGAGTTGTATTCTATGATAGGTCTGATGAGTGATGAGTAGAGGGGTACAATGACCTCTTTTGATCTGGATGCGAACCCTTTTGTGATTAGGTGGGCCATGTAGAAGGATTTTCTAACCACTTTGCAATGTGATTATCAAAGTTGAGATTACTATCTACTTGGGTCCCCAGATCCCTTATTACGTCTTCTGTATTTAGGGGACTACTACCTATGTGGTAGTTTGTGTGTACTTTGTTTTTCCCAAAGGGGATGACTATGCACTTTTTGGCATTTAGCTTGAGGCCATGATTTTGACACAAAGTATCCATCTCAGTGAGACCCTTTTGGAGGATGTCTGTATCAGCTGGAGAGTCAATTATAGCCCCTAGTTTGCAGTCATCTGTGAACTTGGTCAGCCATAGTCCTCCTGTGCTTGCCTGTACCTCTGAGAAGTATATGCCGAACAGGAGGGGTCCTAGGACTGAGACCTGGGGAACTCCACTTGTAACCGATTTAGAGTTGGACCTAGGTCCTGCAACTCTCACCATGTGGGTTCTGTCCATGAACCAGTTGGCAACCAATCTTGTGATGTAGGGGTTTATGTTCAGGCTGGTGAGCTTGTCTATAATACCAGAATGGGGAATGGTGTCGAAGGCCTTTGCAAGGTCTAGATAGGCTGTGTGTACCACCTTTCCCTCATCTATAGCCTTGGTAACTGTCTCAAAGAAGTCCACCAGGTTCAGGAGGCATGATCTGCCAATAACAAAGCCGAACTGGGTAGGGTCCAGTGTTTTGCAGTTCCAAATGTCTCTGTTAATGAGTTCCATGATGATGCACTCCATAGCCTTGCAGACCAAACTAGTCAGGCTTATAGGGCGATAGTTCCTGGGGTCTGTTGTGGCTCCACCTTTGTGGAGCAGAATAACCGCTGCTGTGTGCCACTCTATGGGTATGTAGCCTGTGGAGAGGCTGAGTTTGAACAGTGTGTTTAGGTGAGGAGTTAGTTTGTCTTTGAGCTCATGTAGGACACAGCCTGGGACACCGTCTGGTCCCATTGATGCTGTGTTTTTACTTTGGAGAGGGCTGTTTTAACCTGAGTGTCTGTGATTTCAGGGACTCTACATTCGTCTGGTATTGTTATGGGCCCTCTTGGGGGTGGGGGGGGTGAAGTTTGCGCTGAACCTGTCTGCCAGGATGTTGGCGATATCCATTGGTTCAGTGCATTTTGTACCATTCCGCACTAACTCCGAGCAGATCTGAGCATTGCCACTTAGATTCTTGACATAGCTAAAGAATGCATTGTGGTTATCTTTGGAGTCCTTGGCAATTTTTCTTTCAAAGCTCGCCTTGGCTGATTTTATGAGGGATCATAGTTTCATGCTGATGCTGATCAGGGATGTCTTCCCTTCTTGGGATTTTACTCTTTTCTGTACTAGTTTCCTCCTTCTATTGTATAGCTTGTTTATGGCAGGAGTCCACTAGACTGGTTTCCTTTTTTTGGAGTTGTGAGTCTTGGTTTTGCTTGGGATGGCATGATCCATGCATTCTTGTAGGTGCCCGTAGAATGCATTAGTAAAGATTTTTGCAGCTTGGACAGCATTATCCTTCAGCATGGGGGCTTTGAAACTTTCCACCTCGGTCTTAAGTAATGTGAAGTTTCCTTTTGAAAATTTT
Source organism: Protopterus annectens (assembly GCF_019279795.1). Lineage (NCBI taxonomy): Eukaryota > Metazoa > Chordata > Ceratodontiformes > Protopteridae > Protopterus > Protopterus annectens. The sequence goes on from NC_056742.1 coordinate 239,734,911, forward strand.
TTCATGGTGGTTTTCTTGTCTGGGGGTGGGGGTGGAATGTGGATATCCAAAGTGATTTGTTTATGGTCAGATCTAACCAGTGAGGGGTTGACCTGTGGTGTGGAACACCAGTCGCCCATGTTGGTGATGACCAGGTCCAATATGTTGTCACCTCTGGTGGGAGTGTTGACCAGTTGAACCAGGGCATTTGAGTTTATAAATTCTATGAAATGCTGGGCAAGGGAATTAGTACTTGAGTAGTTCTCCCAGTTAATATTTGGATAATTGAAATCACCCAATATTAGGGTGTTTGTTAGGACCTTTATGTTTCCCAGTGTTTCCAGGAACGTGGAATGGGGGTCCTGGGACATGATGGGTGATCTGTAGCAAGCTACAATTTCAATTGCAGTTTTGCCCATTGTTAGTTGCACGTGGATGATCTCTGAAGCATCGTGCTTTGCCACTAACCTGGAGGTGTGGGTATCCTTGATGAATATGGATACGCCCCTACCTTTTGTATTTCAGATTGGGTTCTGTGGCTGAAATGTATGGTATGAGTTGTAGCCTGGTAGTGCTGGGGTGCTCTCTGGAGCCTTAAACCAGGTTTTTATTACTGCACATATATCGATTTTCTCCATACTGAGGAGTGCCTCGAGTGCATGCATTTTGAGGTTCAGACTTCTGGCATTGGGTAGCACTACCCTCAGTTTTTTGTTACTTGTGCTATTTACAGAGGTAGGCTTGTCTTTTGAGCCTTGCCTAAAAAAGGCACTTTGGGGGCGGCAAGAGCCTTGGCCAGTATTCGAAAGCCTAAGGGTGACAGGTGCAAGCCGTCTCTAGCGAAGCAGCGTGGCTTGTCGAGCATGTCATTCCAGGTGGATAGACACTGGATCCCCTTTGAATGACACCAGAAACTTAGCCAAGTGTTGAAATTGAGACTTTTTTCTTTATACCATGGTATCATTCTTGGAGAGAGCAGGATGCTACTCAGGGTCAGGTTCATACCGGCCTGGGCTATGTGATCAGAGAGCTCTTCCATGTCTCTTTTCATGTAGTCCAGAGAGGTACGGCTCAGGTCATTCACACCAACATGGACAATGACAGAGTCATATTTGTACTTGTTCTGTAGTAACCTGAGTGCTTGTGTTATGTGGCGGATCCTGGCACCCGACAGGCAGCTAACAGTAACCTTCTCCTTATTCACCCTAGTGTGTGGGACGTCAGTGTGCCTGACTATAGAGTCACCTCTTACTAGTATGTTGAGTATGTTATTTTGCCTTAAGGGCTGTGATTGCATGGCACATTGGTTTTGTGAAGTATGTGTTTCATGGCTTGTGTTGGGGGGGGTGGAGGTTGCTTGGATGTTTGCTTTGGAGGTCTCTGTTGGTTTTGCAGATTTTTATTTAGAGCCTCCGAGTATGTTTTCTTGTATTTATGTGTGTTTTTCTCCAGTGCTGCTTTAACGGGTTTATGTGAGACTGGTGGTGTGATGCAAGTATTTCCCTTCTCCTCTTGACTGTTTGATCCAGTCTTGGGTTGAGAGAGCTTAGCCTGCAGTTTGGCTGTATAATTGCATCTCTCGCATGTATTAGTGTTTGGTGGTAGGAGGAGGGGGTTGTCTGTGTACATGAGGCAGTTGTAACATTGCCTGAAAATGCCCAGATTCACCAGTAGGACTGGAGAGTACACCTGAAACTGCTCTTTGGACATGCCTGGATAGGTACAGTGAACTGTTTTACTGGATGGCTGATAAGGTCGAATAGAGAGCCTTGTCCTTCTGCACAGTACAGGAGGGTCTAGTGCTATGGTTTATAAGCGCTTGCTATAAGTTTTGAGTAAGTGCCAGGCTGAGAAATGAGTGGCTTGAGTGCTTAAGTTGAAAGTTTGTCTAGTTCCAAGGGAAAAATTGAATAGGAGACTTTGTGGCGCCGGGAATAGTTTTACCCTAGCTAACCGGCACGCAAAAAACGGGCAAATACAGTATTTATAGCATGGAAATGAAAGAGATAGAAATTAGCCCAAAATGGCCAATAAACTACTAATTTCTGTGAGGGGAAGATGGCAAGAGTCTAGTGGGTTAAGTTGAGCCTTCCAACAGAAAACTGTGGTTTAGGATTACCTGATTTGAAGGGATTTGAAAGGATATTTTAGAGCTAGACAATTAAGGTATGTATATATATATATATATATATATATATATATATATATATATATATATATATATATATATATATAAAATGTATTTATTTATTATACATTTGTTTACCGGGAAAGTCCGACTGGAACTAGGTCCATTTACAGCGGAGGCCCAGGGAGAAAAGCTCCACAACAACAATTTTATACAGTGTTATATATACAATCAAAAATATTTCATATAATAGATCTTTCCAGGCAGGTTTACATTACACAAAGAGGGCCCTGGATGTCGGTTATTTGGGAAGGAAAACAAAACAAGAGATACACTCATTGTCTGATGCAATCAAAGTGACATCACAGAAGGCAATATAGTAGCAAAAAGTAGCTAAAAGTAGTCCTGTTCTAGGAGTTTCTGAAGTACTGAGTATTAGGCATAGTGAGCAGTGAGAGAAAGAAGAACAGAAGAAATGGAGGAGCTTAGGAAAGCATTTATGTAATGCAAGGACAGAGCCATGACTGCAAGAGGTGTGCCTTGAGTCATTTTTTGAACAGTGTGATAGATGTTGCTGAGGATATATTTTGAGGGAGCTTATTCCATTCCTTAGCGATGGTATGAGAGAAGAGGGCTTTCCCTGCAGTGTTGTTGGCTTTGGATATACAGAGCAGGGTCTTGTTTGATGAGCGTAGAGGACGGTTTGCTGAGTATTGCTTTAGTAGTTGGTTTAGGGCTGGCGTTTTGTGGAAATTCTTTAGTATGTTGAAGGTGAGCACTAGTTGGTGATACCTAATTAGCTGAGGGAGTTCTAACCATTGTAGGTGTTTTAAGGCAAGACAGTGATGACTTCTAAAAGTGGAGTCATTGGCAAATTTTGCAGTCTTATTGTAACATGATTCTAGTTTGTCTAGGTCTGTTTTCCTGATGAGAATTAGGATTGGTGATGCATATAGTAGGGTAGACAAGAGGTGGGTTTGGGCTAGGGTGATTCGTGCTTGGCCTGATAGGAACTGTTTGTGTTTGTATAAAGTTCCTAATTTTTTATGAACCTTTTTAATGGTTTGAGAGATGTGGACATTGAAGTTAAGATCCTGATCTATTTCGACACTGAGTAGCTTAGTATGAGGGGAGGGAGAGATTAATGTGCCGTTGTTGGAGGTGATGGTGAAAGAAAGAGGTGTGGTTTTGGATTTGTTGGGGGTGAACAGAAATAATTTGGTCTTTTTGGGGTTTAGAATAAGGTGGATATCAGTAATCCATTTTTCTATGGAGCAGAAGGATTCTTGGATAAATTTCTGAAGAGTGGTTATGGTTGGGGCTGAGCAGATTAGGGTTGAGTCATCTGCGTACTGTGTAAGTGATGCATGCAGGGTGGAGGTATGTAGTTTGTTGGTGAAAATGGTAAATAGTAAAGGACCTAGTATTGATCCTTGTGGAACGCCTACAGTAGTTGGTAGTAGTGGTGATAGTATCCCTTGCCATTTTACTGACTGTTTTCTATCAGAGAGATAGTTTTTAAAGCAGGAAGTAGTAGAGGGGGCAAAGGAGATGGCGATTAGAGTGTCTATAAGTAGGTTATGTGAGACCATGTCAAATGCTTTAGATAGATCTAAGAAAATGGCTGATATGAAGTTGTTGTTGTTTCTAAGTTGATTAATCTGGTTGGTAAAGGATAGAAGAGCAGTAGTTGTACTATGGTTTGGGTGGAAACCATGCTGTGTGAGGGAGAGGAGATTATGTGAGGTTAAGAAGTGCATCACCTAGGTGTGAATGCATCTCTCCAGGAGTTTAGAAAGGTGGGATAGGATAGCAATGGGGCGGTAGTTTGACAGTTCATAGGAGTTACCTCCTTTGTGTAGGGGTATTATGTATGACACTTTCCATAGCTGTGGAATGTAGGCTTCCTGTATAGAGTGGTTTATAAGAAGTGAGATGGGGTAGGCTAGGGATTCTGTGGCTAATTTTAGGAAAGTAGTGGGTAGGCCATCTGCTGCGAGAGTGGTGGGTTTTGGTTTTGAGAGTAATTTTTTTACTGTGGAGGTTGGTATGGGTGAGAGGGTAAAGGGGGGTATACTATTGTGATCTATAGTTGAGGTGAGTATGGGGTTATTGTTGGATAGCTGGGCAGATAATGATAGAATAGAGTCTGTGAAGTAATGGTTAAACTCGGAAGCTATGCTGTCATTATCATTGTTGGTGTTGGTGCTGGTATATATACATATATATATATATATATATATATATATATATATATATATATATATATATATATATATAAAAACACAAACAGGAAGTTATAATTCAAAGTGGAAATGGATAATGCTGAAGCATGGGGGAAGTAAAGAAATAAGGACAGAGTGTGATTTTGGATGCAGATCCTTAGGGAAAACAATACCAGACATATAGAATATTATATTTATAAAGTAGTAGAAAGTATTATGAGAACAAAGCCAACACGAGAATAGAGAAAAGAGATTTTGCTAATAGGCATGACTGCAATTAGGAGTACAGAGAACAGGCAAGAGGGGGCTGGAATTTACCTGGAGAAAATTGGAAAATGAACCAAGGTATTAAGAGCAAATAATTAGAGAAAGGTAACAGAGGGGGGAGAGGCCAAGAAGACATTGGGACTGGAGGCTGGAGACTGCCTTCTCAATCAATTATTGATATCAGAGTTTAGGCAAAGAGAAAGGGATAGAGGAATCCTTAATGAAAGACCAGCTCTGGTAGAATGTTTAATTGAATCTAGAGCAGAGGCTGCTGTTAAAAAGGAATAACTAGTAGGGCATATAAAATATTGTATAAGTATGGGAATCAATCAGAGGACTTTAGAAAAGACTGGGAAGAGACAGACTGGATAAGCAGTTCACAAGAAAACAATGGGAGGACATATGTATAGCTTGCAACAATGCAACAAAGTCTAGAAGGTTCCATATTTTTG